>NC_092111.1:44158674-44170280 GCF_045679555.1 Salvelinus alpinus | reverse complement strand
AGTAGTAGCTAGTAGTCACTAGTATTCACTAGTAGTAGCTAGTAGTCACTAGTATTCACTAGTAGTCACTAGTAGTAGCTAGTAGTCACTAGTATTCACTAGCAGTAGCTAGTAGTCACTAGTAGTAGCTAGTAGTCACTAGTATTCACTATTTTTCACTAGTAGTAGCTTGTAGTCACTAGTAGTAGCTAGTAGTCACTAATATTCACTAGTATTCGCTAGTAGTCACTAGTATTCACTAGTATTTACTAGTAGTAGCTAGTAGTCACTAGTGTGCACTAACAGTAGCTAGTAGTCACTAGTATTTAGTAGTAGTAGCTAGTATTAGCTAGTAGTCACTAGTATTCACTAGTAGTAGCTAGTAGTCACTAGTAGAAGCTAGTATTCACTAGTAGTAGCTAGTAGTCACTAGTAGAAGCTAGTATTCACTAGTAGTCACTAGTAGTCACTAGTATTCACTAGTAGTAGCTAGTAGTCACTAGTATTAGCTAGTAGTCACTAGTAGTAGCTAGTAGTCACTAGTAGAGGATAGTAGTCACTAGTAGTAGCTATTACTAGCTAGTAGTCACTAGTAGAAGCTAGTAGTCACTAATAGTAGCTAGTAGCCACTCGTAGTAGCTAGTAGTAGCTAGTAGTCACTAGTAGAAGCTTGTAGTCACTAATAGTAGCTAGTAGCCACTAGTAGTAGCTAGTAGTCACTAGTATTCACTAGTAGTAGTTGGTAGTAGTAGCTAGTAGTCACTTGTAGTAGCTAGTAGTCACTAGTAGTCACGCATAGTAGCTAGTAGTCACTAGTAGTCACTCGTAGTAGCTAGTAGTCACTCGTAGTAGCAAGTAGTCACTAGTAGTAGCTAGTAGTCACTAGTATTAGCTAGTAGTCACTAGTAGTAGCTAGTAGTCACTAGTAGAAGCTTGTAGTCACTAGTAGAAGCTAGTAGTCACTAGTAGAAGCTAGTAGTCACTAATAGTAGCTAGAAGCCACTCGTAGTAGCTAGTAGTAGCTAGTAGTCACTAGTAGAAGCTAGTAGTCACTAATAGTAGCTAGTAGTAGCTAGTAGTCACTAGTATTCAGTTGTAGTAGCTATCATTAGCTAGTAGTCACTAGTATTCACTAGTAGTAGTTGGTATTAGTCGCTAGTAGTCACTAGTAGTAGCTAGTAGTCCTAGTAGTCGCTAGTAGTCACTAGAAGTACTTATTTCCCATCGAAGAGACAGCTGAGTCAGCCCTGTAGTTTTGGACCTGAAAGTAATTTATACGTAACTATTTCATACTTTTTCACTTGCTACTTTTCCATCTGACTGGCAGTGAGGAAGAGGGAGAGAGCTTACATGACTCATTGGCTGACTCACTGTTGGAATTAAAGCCCTTAAGTGACCTGTGACAAACTAGTTTAGTTGATCTCCTTGCTCCTGTCTCTCTCTCTGTCTCCCCTCCTCTCTCTCTCTCTCTCTCTCTCTCTCTCTCTCTCTCTCTCTCTCTCTCTCTCTCTCTCTCTCTCTCTCTCTCTCTCTCTCTCTCTCTCTCTCTCTCTCTCTCTCTCTCTCTCTCGCTCTCTCTCTCTCTCTCTCTCTCTCTCTCTCTCTCTCTCTCTCTGTCTCTCTCTCTCTCTCTCTCTCTCTCTCTCTCTCTCTCTCTCTCTCTCTCTCTCTCTCTCTCTCTTCCTCCCTCTCTCTGTCTCCCCTCCTCTCTCTCTCTCTTATTCCCTCTCTCTGTCTCCCCTCCTCTCTCTCTCTCTCTCTCTCTCTCTCTCTCTCTTCTTCCCTCTCTCTGTCTCCCGTCCTGTCTCTCTCTCTCTCTTCTTCCCTCTCTCTGTCTCCCCTCCTCTCCCTCTACCGTCCCTCTCTTCCCACTTCTTCCCTCTCTCTGTGTCTACCCACACTCAGATTCCCAGCGGCAGTGTCTGTGTGTGTGTGGAAGGGTGTGTGTATGTGTGTGTGTGTGTTATACAAAGTGTTGACAGTAACACAAGGCCCCCAACATGGCTGGCCTGTGGTGTTGTCACCATGGTTACTCTGATTCCGCTGCGGGACCCCTCAGGCCGCGCTGTGTAGTTTATTACAGGAAGTGGTCAGTGTCGCCGTTACGACGGCAGGGTTTAATAACGGCGATCGGTGACAGGTATTAACACAGACAGACAAGAGTAGAGGAGAGCAAGCATCATCACACATCATATAGTGTGATACCTTACAGTACATGGACATTACAGTACATGGGTCTGGCCGTGGTCAAACGTAGTGCAATGTTGGAGGGAATAGGGTGCATTTGGATTGCACTTAGTGTGTCTGGTATTGGTCCCAAGCCGTCACTGTATGCCAAGTCCCTCTGGTTCCATTCTGCTTCCTAGCCCCTTGCCCCCTGAACCCTTCAATGTGAACAGTGAACATGCTAGTTACCCTCTTACTGCCGTGCCTTCAGGAAATAATCACGCCCATTGACTTTTTATACATTTTGGTGTGTTACAAAAGACGGATTAAAATGGATTTATTATTTATATATTTAAATTAAACGATCTACACAAGATACTCTGTAATGTCAAAGTGTGTAAGTCTCTAAGGGCACAACTGGACTGTACATTATGTGCCTATTAAATGATAATATATATTATATTCTTTTTTTTTTTATTATTCAAGTTCTGTCAAGATGATTGCTGATCATTGCTCGACAGCCATTTTCATGTCTTGCCACACATTGTCAAGCCGATTTATGTCAAAAAATATAACTCAGCCAATCAGGAATATGCAATGTTGTCTTGGTAAGCTGCTCCTGTGTATATTTGGCCTTGTGTTTGAGGTTATTGTCCTGCTGAAAGGTGCATTTATCAGTGTCTGTTGAAAAATCAGACTGAACCAAGTTTCCTCAAGGATGTGTTCTTGAGCTTAGCTCTATTCTGTTTATTTTGTGTCCTAAAAAAACGTGTTTGTCCTTGATGATGACAAACGTACCCATTAATCCATCCTCAATTATATTATACCTCTGTCACTGTTTTAAAGTCACCATTGGCCTCATGTTGAAATCCCTGAGAGGTTTCCTTACTCTCCGGCAACTGAGTTAAGAATGGCGCATGTATCTTTGTAGTGACTGGGTGTATTGATACACCATCCAAAGTGTAATTAATAACTTCTCCATGTTCAAAGGGATATTCAATGTCATGTTTCTTCCCCCATTTTCCAATTTTATCAATTTTTAATTCAGGCTTTAGCACAACAAAATGTTTTGTTGTATGAATACATTCTGAAGGCACTGTATGTGGCAAATTAATGCATGTTAAAAAATGTATTGTTGAACAGCTTGGATGTAGTTCTGTTTTTCTGCCATAATAATGAGTTAAAGCTTTATTTAAATGTTATGTTCATGTCTTGATTACTTTGATTTGACCACTGATTGGATAATAACAGCTTGTCAAGTACGCCACGACATAATTTAACACTTCCGACCCTGTACACCGTATGCTGAAACGGACATATGTATTTAGCTTGAGTGGGCTGAAAGGTACATTTCATCTTGTGTGTATGAGCTCGTGTCTGTGTTTAGGTGGTTATAGATGTAGACTGTAGGGTATATCAGTGACTGTTGATATGATTATATATGTAGACTCTGCTAGCTCCGCTATGCTGCTAATTCAATGCTAGCTGTATTCTAATGGCAGATTATCTCAGCTCTGCTGTGTCGCTATATGCTTGGTTTGAGGGAAGGCCATGAAGCTGCCCAGACCAGTTGATATATCCCTCTCTCTCTGTTTATTGAAGTGTAAAGTGTGTATTCTGAGACTGCTGCCACCGGACAGGAAACAGAGGTAATATTATGTCTGTCAGGCCATAGATCTGAGGAAATGAGAGATGGACATGTGCACTACACAATTGTACGACTTGTCTTTGATATCGCTGCCTCTCTTCTCGCTTTCTCTTTCTCTCGTTCTCTTTCTAAATCCCTCTTCCTCTCTCTTATTTCTTCCCCATTCTTTCAATCTTTTGTTTCCATTTTCACTCTTTCAGACACACCATTTCCCTAGAGCTCTCAATCCCTCTCTCAATCCCTCACTCCATCCTTCTCTCCATCCTTCTCTCTCTCTCCATCCTTCTCTCTCTCCATCCCTCTCTCTCTCCATCCATCTCTCTCTCCATCCATCTCTCTCTCCATCCATCTCTCTATCCCCCTCTCTCCATCCCCCTCTGTTTCCATCCCCCTCTGTCTCCATCCCCCTCTGTCTCCATCCCTCTCTCCATCCCCCTCTCTCTCCATCCCCCTCTCTCATCCATTTATCTCTCCATCCATCTATCTCTCCATCCCTCTCTCCATCCCTCTCCTTCCCTCTTCTTCCCTCTCTCCATCCCTCTCTCCATCTATCTCCATCCCCCTCTCTCTCCATCCCACCCTCTCTCATCCCTCTCTGTCCATCTCTCTCATCCCTCTCTGTCCATCTCTCTCATCCCTCTCTGTCCATCTCTCTCCATCCCTCTCTGTCCATCTCTCTCATCCCTCTCTGTCCATCTCTCTCATCCCTCTCTGTCCATCTCTCTCCATCCCTCTCTGACCTCCCCTCCCCTATCCCTCTCTCCATCTCTCTCTCCATCCATCCCTCTCTCCATCTCTCTCCATCCCTCTCTCTCCATCCCCCTCTCTATCCCCCTCTCTATCCCCCTCTCTCCATCCCCCTCTCCATCCCCCTCTCCATCCCCCTCTCTCTCCATCCCCCTCTCTCTCCATCCCTCTCTCCATCCCCCTCTCTCTCCATCCCCCTCTCTCTCATCCATCTATCTCTCCATCCATCTATCTCTCCATCCCTCTCTCCATCCCTCTCCTTCCCTCTTCTTCCCTCTCTCATCCCTCTCTCCATCTCTCTCCATCCCCCTCTCTCTCCATCCCCCTCTCTCTCCATCCCACTCTCTCTCATCCCTCTCTGTCCATCTCTCTATCCCTCTCTCTCCATCTCTCTCCATCCCTCTCTGACCTCCCCTCCCCTATCCCTCTCTCTCTCCATCCCTCTCTCTCTCCATCCCTCTCTCTCTCCATCCATCCCTCTCTCCATCCATCCAACCATCCATCCCTCTCCATCCATCCATCCATCCCTCTCTCCATCCATCCATCCCTCTCTATCTCAATCCCTCTCTCTCTCCATCCCCCTCTCTCCATCCTTCTCTATCCCAATCCCTCTCTCTCTCCATCCCTCTCTCTCTCCATCCCTCTCTCTCTCCATCCCTCTCTCTCTCCATCCCTCTATATCTCCATCCCTCTCCCTCTCCATCCCTCTCCCTCTCCATCCCTCTCTCTCTCAATCCCTCTCTCTCTCCATCCCTCTATATCTCATCCCTCTCTCTCCATCCCTCTCCCTCTCCATCCCTCTCTCTCTCCATCCATCTCTCTCTCCATCATCCCTCTCTCCATCCATCCATCCCTCTGTCTCCATCCCTCTCTATCTCAATCCCTCTCCATCCCTCTCTCCATCCATACATCCATCTCCCTCTCCATCCCTCTCTCTCTCCATCCCTCTCTCTCCATCTTTCCATCTCTCACTCCATCCCTTTAACACTATTAAAATGTGAAACCCACTTTAGATAATGCTGCTTCTCTTCACAGCTACGTCTCGCTGCTTCTCTACACAGCTACCTTTCTGCTTCTCTACACAGCCACCTCTCACTGCTTCTCTACATTGATTAATCTGTTGTCTTCTTCGGGCTAGGGGACAGTATTCGGAGGTTTGGATGAACGAGGTTCCCAAAGTAAACTGCCTGTTACTCAGGCCTAGAAGCTAGGATATGCATGCAATTGGTAGTATTGGATAGAAAACACTCTGACGTTTCTGACACTGTTAAAATTATGTCTGTGAGTATAACAGAACTGACATGGCAGGCGAACACAAGAGGATATTTTTTTGTTTTTTAGGTCACAGCCTATTCAAATGCTTTTTTATGGGAGTTTTAGGATGTTTTAGGATTATGATGTTGTGTGTGGTAGTTGCCCCACCTATCCCAAAGAAATGTTAACTGGTGACATCAATACGGGATCATAGCTTTCACCTGGATTCACCTGGTTGTCATGGAAATGTTATGCACATTCAGTGTAACTCATGGTGCCGGAAAAAGGTGGCTTTAAAACTCCTACATTATTATCCGCTATTTCATTCACATCCTGTTTTCACTCACATCCTGTTTTCACTCACATCCTGTTTTCACTCACATCCTGTTTTCACTCACATCCTGTTTTTTATGCAGGCATACTATGATGTCTCAGTGTGTCCTTAGATTGGATGTCTCAGTGTGTCCTTAGATTGGATGTCTCAGTGTGTCCTTAGATTGGATGACTCAGTGTGTCCTTAGATTGGATGTCTCAGTGTGTCCTTAGAGTGGATGTCTCAGTGTGTCCTTAGATTGGGTGTCTCAGTGTGTCCTTAGAGTGGATGTCTCAGTGTGTCCTTATATATGATGTCTCAGTGTGTCCTTATATATGATGTCTCAGTGTGTCCTTAGAGTGGATGTCTCAGTGTGTCCTTATATATGATGTCTTAGTGTGTCCTTATATATGATGTCTCAGTGTGTCCTTAGAGTGGATGTCTCAGTGTGTCCTTATATATGATGTCTTAGTGTGTCCTTATATATGATGTCTCAGTGTGTCCTTAGAGTGGATGTCTCAGTGTGTCCTTATATATGATGTCTTAGTGTGTCCTTATATATGATGTCTCAGTGTGTCCTTATATATGATGTCTTAGTGTGTCCTTATATATGATGTCTCAGTGTGTCCTTATATATGATGTCTCAGTGTGTCCTTATATATGATGTCTCAGTGTGTCCTTAGATTGGATGTCTCAGTGTGTCCTTGGATTGGATGTCTCAGTGTGTCCTTATATATGATGTCTCAGTGTGTCCTTAGAGTGGATGTCTCAGTGTGTCCTTATATATCATGTCTCAGTGTGTCCTTAGATTGGATGTCTCAGTGTGTCCTTATACAGGATGTCTCAGTGTGTCCTTATATATGATGTCTCAGTGTGTCCTTATATATGATGTCTCAGTGTGTCCTTAGATTGGATGTCTCAGTGTGTCCTTATACAGGATGTCTCAGTGTGTCCTTATATATGATGTCTCAGTGTGTCCTTAGATTGGATGTCTCAGTGTGTCCTTAGAGTGGATGTCTCAGTGTGTCCTTATATATGATGTCTCAGTGTGTCCTTAGATTGGATGTCTCAGTGTGTCCTTAGATTGGATGTCTCAGTGTGTCCTTAGATTGGATGTCTCAGTGTGTCCTTAGATTGGATGTCTCAGTGTGTCCTTATATATGATGTCTCAGTGTGTCCTTATATATGATGTCTCAGTGTGTCCTTATATATGATGTCTCAGTGTGTCCTTAGAGTGGATGTCTCAGTGTGTCCTTATATATGATGTCTCAGTGTGTCCTTATATATGATGTCTCAGTGTGTCCTTAGAGTGGATGTCTCAGTGTGTCCTTAGAGTGGATGTCTCAGTGTGTCCTTATATATGATGTCTCAGTGTGTCCTTATATATGATGTCTCAGTGTGTCCTTAGAGTGGATGTCTCAGTGTGTCCTTATATATGATGTCTCAGTGTGTCCTTATATATGATGTCTCAGTGTGTCCTTAGAGTGGATGTCTCAGTGTGTCCTTAGAGTGGATGTCTCAGTGTGTCCTTATATATGATGTCTCAGTGTGTCCTTATATATGATGTCTCAGTGTGTCCTTAGAGTGGATGTCTCAGTGTGTCCTTATATATGATGTCTCAGTGTGTCCTTATATATGATGTCTCAGTGTGTCCTTAGAGTGGATGTCTCAGTGTGTCCTTAGAGTGGATGTCTCAGTGTGTCCTTATATATGATGTCTCAGTGTGTCCTTATATATGATGTCCCAGTGTGTCCTTAGAGTGGATGTCTCAGTGTGTCCTTATATATGATGTCTCAGTGTGTCCTTAGATTGGATGTCTCAGTGTGTCCTTATATATGATGTCTCAGTGTGTCCTTAGATTGGATGTCTCAGTGTGTCCTTGGATTGGATGTCTCAGTGTGTCCTTATATATGATGTCTCAGTGTGTCCTTAGATTGGATGTCTCAGTGTGTCCTTATATATGATGTCTCAGTGTGTCCTTAGATTGGATGTCTCAGTGTGTCCTTATATATGATGTCTCAGTGTGTCCTTATATATGATGTCTCAGTGTGTCCTTATATATGATGTCTCAGTGTGTCCTTAGAGTGGATGTCTCAGTGTGTCCTTAGAGTGGATGTCTCAGTGTGTCCTTATATATGATGTCCCAGTGTGTCCTTATATATGATGTCTCAGTGTGTCCTTATATATGATGTCTCAGTGTGTCCTTAGATTGGATGTCTCAGTGTGTCCTTAGAGTGGATGTCTCAGTGTGTCCTTATATATGATATCTTAGTGTGTCCTTAGATTGGATGTCTCAGTGTGTCCTTATATATGATGTCTCAGTGTGTCCTTATATATGATGTCCCAGTGTGTCCTTAGAGTGGATGTCTCAGTGTGTCCTTATATATGATGTCTCAGTGTGTCCTTAGATTGGATGTCTCAGTGTGTCCTTATATATGATGTCTCAGTGTGTCCTTAGATTGGATGTCTCAGTGTGTCCTTGGATTGGATGTCTCAGTGTGTCCTTATATATGATGTCTCAGTGTGTCCTTAGATTGGATGTCTCAGTGTGTCCTTATATATGATGTCTCAGTGTGTCCTTAGAGTGGATGTCTCAGTGTGTCCTTATATATGATGTCTTAGTGTGTCCTTATATATGATGTCTCAGTGTGTCCTTAGAGTGGATGTCTCAGTGTGTCCTTATATATGATGTCTTAGTGTGTCCTTATATATGATGTCTCAGTGTGTCCTTAGAGTGGATGTCTCAGTGTGTCCTTATATATGATGTCTTAGTGTGTCCTTATATATGATGTCTCAGTGTGTCCTTAGAGTGGATGTCTCAGTGTGTCCTTATATATGATGTCTTAGTGTGTCCTTATATATGATGTCTCAGTGTGTCCTTATATATGATGTCTTAGTGTGTCCTTATATATGATGTCTCAGTGTGTCCTTATATATGATGTCTCAGTGTGTCCTTATATATGATGTCTCAGTGTGTCCTTAGATTGGATGTCTCAGTGTGTCCTTGGATTGGATGTCTCAGTGTGTCCTTAGATTGGATGTCTCAGTGTGTCCTTATATATGATGTCTCAGTGTGTCCTTAGAGTGGATGTCTCAGTGTGTCCTTATATATGATGTCTCAGTGTGTCCTTAGATTGGATGTCTCAGTGTGTCCTTATATATGATGTCTCAGTGTGTCCTTAGAGTGGATGTCTCAGTGTGTCCTTATATATGATGTCTTAGTGTGTCCTTATATATGATGTCTCAGTGTGTCCTATATATGATGTCTTAGTGTGTCCTTATATATGATGTCTCAGTGTGTCCTTAGAGTGGATGTCTCAGTGTGTCCTTATATATGATGTCTTAGTGTGTCCTTATATATGATGTCTCAGTGTGTCCTTAGAGTGGATGTCTCAGTGTGTCCTTATATATGATGTCTTAGTGTGTCCTTATATATGATGTCTCAGTGTGTCCTTATATATGATGTCTTAGTGTGTCCTTATATATGATGTCTCAGTGTGTCCTTATATATGATGTCTCAGTGTGTCCTTATATATGATGTCTCAGTGTGTCCTTAGATTGGATGTCTCAGTGTGTCCTTGGATTGGATGTCTCAGTGTGTCCTTAGATTGGATGTCTCAGTGTGTCCTTATATATGATGTCTCAGTGTGTCCTTAGAGTGGATGTCTCAGTGTGTCCTTATATATCATGTCTCAGTGTGTCCTTAGATTGGATGTCTCAGTGTGTCCTTATACAGGATGTCTCAGTGTGTCCTTATATATGATGTCTCAGTGTGTCCTTATATATGATGTCTCAGTGTGTCCTTAGATTGGATGTCTCAGTGTGTCCTTATACAGGATGTCTCAGTGTGTCCTTATATATGATGTCTCAGTGTGTCCTTAGATTGGATGTCTCAGTGTGTCCTTAGAGTGGATGTCTCAGTGTGTCCTTATATATGATGTCTCAGTGTGTCCTTAGATTGGATGTCTCAGTGTGTCCTTAGATTGGATGTCTCAGTGTGTCCTTAGATTGGATGTCTCAGTGTGTCCTTAGATTGGATGTCTCAGTGTGTCCTTGTATATGATGTCTCAGTGTGTCCTTATATATGATGTCTCAGTGTGTCCTTATATATGATGTCTCAGTGTGTCCTTAGAGTGGATGTCTCAGTGTGTCCTTATATATGATGTCTCAGTGTGTCCTTATATATGATGTCTCAGTGTGTCCTTAGAGTGGATGTCTCAGTGTGTCCTTAGAGTGGATGTCTCAGTGTGTCCTTATATATGATGTCTCAGTGTGTCCTTATATATGATGTCTCAGTGTGTCCTTAGAGTGGATGTCTCAGTGTGTCCTTATATATGATGTCTCAGTGTGTCCTTATATATGATGTCTCAGTGTGTCCTTAGAGTGGATGTCTCAGTGTGTCCTTAGAGTGGATGTCTCAGTGTGTCCTTATATATGATGTCTCAGTGTGTCCTTATATATGATGTCTCAGTGTGTCCTTAGAGTGGATGTCTCAGTGTGTCCTTATATATGATGTCTCAGTGTGTCCTTATATATGATGTCTCAGTGTGTCCTTAGAGTGGATGTCTCAGTGTGTCCTTAGAGTGGATGTCTCAGTGTGTCCTTATATATGATGTCTCAGTGTGTCCTTATATATGATGTCCCAGTGTGTCCTTAGAGTGGATGTCTCAGTGTGTCCTTATATATGATGTCTCAGTGTGTCCTTAGATTGGATGTCTCAGTGTGTCCTTATATATGATGTCTCAGTGTGTCCTTAGATTGGATGTCTCAGTGTGTCCTTGGATTGGATGTCTCAGTGTGTCCTTATATATGATGTCTCAGTGTGTCCTTATAAATGATGTCTCAGTGTGTCCTTATATATGATGTCTCAGTGTGTCCTTATATATGATGTCTCAGTGTGTCCTTAGAGTGGATGTCTCAGTGTGTCCTTAGAGTGGATGTCTCAGTGTGTCCTTATATATGATGTCCCAGTGTGTCCTTATATATGATGTCTCAGTGTGTCCTTATATATGATGTCTCAGTGTGTCCTTAGATTGGATGTCTCAGTGTGTCCTTAGAGTGGATGTCTCAGTGTGTCCTTATATATGATATCTTAGTGTGTCCTTAGATTGGATGTCTCAGTGTGTCCTTATATATGATGTCTCAGTGTGTCCTTAGATTGGATGTCTCAGTGTGTCCTTATATATGATGTCTCAGTGTGTCCTTAGATTGGATGTCTCAGTGTGTCCTTATATATGATGTCTCAGTGTGTCCTTAGATTGGATGTCTCAGTGTGTCCTTATATATGATGTCTCAGTGTGTCCTTAGATTGGATGTCTCAGTGTGTCCTTATATAGGATGTCTCAGTGTGTCCTTATATATGATGTCTCAGTGTGTCCTTAGAGTGGATGTCTCAGTGTGTCCTTATATATGATGTCTCAGTGTGTCCTTAGATTGGATGTCTCAGTGTGTCCTTATATATGATGTCTCAGTGTGTCCTTAGATTGGATGTCTCAGTGT
>NC_092111.1:44083674-44153674 GCF_045679555.1 Salvelinus alpinus | reverse complement strand
TTGGATGCAGGTGGACAGATCTGAGGTAGGGTGCTCTGTCGTTAGACCGGCCAAATGCAAATGGGGGCCTTAATTATGTTGAATTTCTTCATGTGTTTGACTCCGCAGGGTGAAAGAGAGAGGAGGGATGGAGGGATGGAGGGATGGTTGGATGGAGGTTCACCAGCCCTGAGGAAACACAAGGCTAATACCTGATTATCACCCTGTACCCTCTGAGAGAGATGGAGGGAGGAGAAGAGGGGGAGAGCGTGTGTGTCTGGGATTCGCAGATTGACCTTGATTGTCACGACTCATGTCCTTGAGGCAGAACTGAGTGATTTCCCCTTAGATAGGCCAGCTGCAAAGTCGAAATTGGTTATATTTGTAAAAATAAAAATGAAGGTTAGGGTTAGGGTTAATCGGGTTAGCAGTGTGTATCAGGTTAGGGTTAGGGTTAATCGGGTTAGCAGTGTGTATCAGGTTAGGGTTAGGGTTAATCGGGTTAGCAGTGTGTATCAGGTTAGGGTTAGGGTTAATCGGGTTAGCAGTGTGTATAGGGTTAGGGTTAGGGTTAATCGGGTTAGCAGTGTGTATAGGGTTAGGGTTAGGGTTAATCGGGTTAGCAGTGTGTATCAGGTTAGGGTTAGGGTTAATCGGGTTAGCAGTGTGTATAGGGTTAGGGTTAGGGTTAATCGGGTTAGCAGTGTGTATAGGGTTAGGGTTAGGGTTAATCGGGTTAGCAGTGTGTATCAGGTTAGGGTTAGGGTTAATCGGGTTAGCAGTGTGTATAGGGTTAGGGTTAATCGGGTTAGCAGTGTGTATTAAGTTAGGGTTAATCGGGTTAGCAGTGTGTATAAGGTTAGGGTTAGGGTTAATCGGGTTAGCAGTGTGTATAGGGTTAGGGTTAATCGGGTTAGCAGTGTGTATTAAGTTAGGGTTAATCGGGTTAGCAGTGTGTATAGGGTTAGGGTTAATCGGGTTAGCAGTGTGTATTAAGTTAGGGTTAATCGGGTTAGCAGTGTGTATAGGGTTAGGGTTAATCGGGTTAGCAGTGTGTATAGGGTTAGGGTTAATCGGGTTAGCAGTGTGTATAGGGTTAGGGTTAATCGGGTTAGCAGTGTGTATTAAGTTAGGGTTAATCGGGTTAGCAGTGTGTATTAAGTTAGGGTTAATCGGGTTAGCAGTGTGTATCAGGTTAGGGTTTATCGGGTTACTGGTGTTTATAAGGTTCGGGTTAAGGTAAGATGTGATGGCTTTGTTCCAGCTAAGGGTTAGTGGTGCCTCCAGAACAAAGACTCTAACCTGAGTCCCTAACCCTGAGTTCGAGAGAGAGAGAGAGAGAAAGAGCGCGAGAGCGAGAGAGAGAGAGAGAGAGCGAGAGAGAGAGAGAGAGAGAGAGAGAGAGAGAGAGAGAGAGAGAGAGAGAGAGAGAGAGAGAGAGAGAGAGAGAGAGAGAGAGAGAGAGCGAGAGCGAGAGAGAGAGAGAGAGAGAGACGTAGATGTTGTGTCAGGGTAAGGAGTGTAATACTCTGTCCATTCCTGAGAGTGGAAATATGTGTCTGAGACATACAAAGGACAACATAATGAACTCTCCCCATTATATCAGACAATTACTGGGAGGTTTCCGAGAGGATGAAGTGTCCCTAGAAGCTAATACATTAGATTATGGATATGTTACGCTGATCCTAGATCTGTGCCTAAGGGCAACTACTACCAGGAGTGAAGGACGTAGACAGGCTTTCTCACCGTAGTCTTTGGGCACGGACACCGAGTACAGACATGTCCGAGCACTGCTGTAGTTGCCAGGGTAACCGGGAGACAGGACCACACCCTCCAACCCCGAATACTGCCCTCCACACAGAGCTAGAAGGAGGGAGGGAGAGACAGACAGACAGACAGAGAGACACACACAGACAGACAGACAGAGACAGAGAGACACACACAGACAGACAGACAGACAGAGACAGAGAGACAGAGAGACAGAGAGACAGAGAGAGAGACAGAGAGAGAGACAGAGAGAGAGACAGAGAGAGAGACAGAGAGAGAGACAGAGAGAGAGACAGAGAGAGAGACAGAGAGAGAGACAGAGAGAGAGACAGAGAGAGAGACAGAGAGAGAGACAGAGAGACAGAGAGAGAGACAGAGAGAGAGAGAGACAGAGAGAGAGACAGACAGACAGACAGACAGACAGACAGACAGACAGACAGACAGACAGACAGACAGACAGACAGACAGACAGACAGACAGACAGACAGACAGACAGACAGACAGACAGACAGACAGACAGACAGACAGACAGACAGACAGACAGACAGACAGACAGACAGACAGATTCATTAGAGATATTCCATTTCTCTGTTTTCCTTCCACCATTCTCTCGTTCCATCGTTGTTAAAGCCTTGTCTGTCGCCGGCTCGGCTGCTGGGTGTCCCTGGTGTTGGCTTGAGTGAAATTGCAATGTTTACTAAGTGTTTCTCTGGGTTAGCTTGGAGAGATGAGGCTTGAACTGTCTCTCTCTCTCTATATATATATATATACAGTACATACACTGCTCAAAAAAATTAAGGGAACACTAAAATAACACATCCTAGATCTGAATGAATGAAATATTCTTATTAAATACTTTTTTCTTTACATAGTTGAATGTGCTGACAACAAAATCACACAAAAATGATCAGTGGAAATCAAATTTATCAACCCACGCAGGTCTGGATTTGGAATCACACTCAAAATTAAAGTGGAAAACCACACTACAGGCTGATCCAACTTTGATGTAATGTCCTTAAAACAAGTCAAAATGAGGCTCAGTAGTGTGTGTGGCCTCCACGTGCCTGTATGACCTCCCTACAACGCCTGGGCATGCTCCTGATGAGGTGGTGGATGGTCTCCTGAGGGATCTCCTCCCAGACCTGGACTAAAGCATCCGCCAACTCCTGGACAGTCTGTGGTGCAACGTGGCGTTGGTGAATTGAGCGAGACATGATGTCCCAGATGTGCTCAATTGGATTCAGGTCTGGGGAACGGGCGGGCCAGTCCATAGCATCAATGCCTTCTTCTTGCAGGAACTGTTGACACACTCCAGCCACATGAGGTCTAGCATTGTCTTGCATTAGGAGGAACCCAGGGCCAACCGCACCAGCATATGGTCTCACAAGGGGTCTGAGGATCTCATCTCGGTACCTAATGGCAGTCAGGCTACCTCTGGCGAGCACATGGAGGGCTGTGCGGCCCCCCAAAGAAATGCCACCCCACACCATGACTGACCCACCGCCAAACCGGTCATGCTGGAGGATATTGCAGGCAGCAGAACGTTCTCCACGGCGTCTCCAGACTCTGTCACGTCTGTCACATGTGCTCATGTGCTCAGTGTGAACCTGCTTTCATCTGTGAAGAGCACAGGGCGCCAGTGGCGAATTTGCCAATCTTGGTGTTCTCTGGCAAATGCCAAACGTCCTGCACGGTGTTGGGCTGTAAGCACAACCCCCACCTGTGGACGTCGGGCCCTCATACCACCCTCATGGAGTCTGTTTCTGACCGTTTGAGCAGACACATGCACATTTGTGGCCCGCTGGAGGTCATTTTGCAGGGCTCTGGCAGTGCTCCTCCTGCTCCTCCTTGCACAAAGGCGGAGGTAGCGGTTCTGCTGCTGGGTTGTTGCCCTCCTACGGCCTCCTCCACATCTCCTGATGTACTGGCCTGTCTCCTGGTAGCGCCTCCATGCTCTGGACACTACGCTGACAGACACAGCAAACCTTCTTGCCACAGCTCGCATTGATGTGCCATTCTGGATGAGCTGCACTACCTGAACCACTTGTGTGGGTTGTAGACTCCGTCTCATGCTACCACTAGAGTGAAAGCACCGCCAGCATTCAAAAGTGACTAAAACATCAGCCAGGAAGCATAGGAACTGAGAAGTGGTCTGTGATCACCACCTGCAGAACCACTCCTTTATTGGGGGTGTCTTGCTAATTGCCTATAATTTCCACCTGTTGTCTATTCCATTTGCACAACAGCATGTGAAATGTATTGTCAATCAGTGTTGCTTCCTAAGTGGACAGTTTGATTTCACAGAAGTGTGATTGACTTGGAGTTACATTGTGTTGTTTAAGTGTTCCCTTTATTTTTTTGAGCAGTGTATATATATATATATTTATTTCTTATTTTCTTGTGCTATTTTCACAGCGTTATGGGCGCATTAGCTGGCACGAAAGGGTTGAGTTTTGATGAACATCAAAACTATGAAATAACACATATGGAATCATGTAGTAACCAAAAAAAGTGTCAAATAAATCAAAATATATTTTATATTTGAGATTCTTCAAAGTAGCCACCCTTTGCATTGATGGCATGTTTGCACATTCTTGGCATTCTCTCAACCAACTTCATGAGATAGTCACCTGGAATGCATTTCACTTAACAGGTGTGCCGCCTTAAAAGTTAATTTGTGGGATTTCTTTCCTTCTTAATGCGGGGTAGACAGAAGATAGCCCTATTTGGTAAAAGACCAAGTCCATATTATGGAAAGAACAGCTCAAATAAGCAAAGAGAAACGACAGTCCATCATTAAGACATGAAGGTCAGTCAATCTGGAAATGTTAAGAACTTTGAACGTTTCTTCAAGTGTAGTTACAAAAACCATCAAGTGCTATGATGAAACTGGCTCTAATGAGGACCGCCACAGGAAAGGAAGACCCAGAGTTACCTCTGCTGCAGAGGATAAGTTCATTAGAGTTACCAGCCTTAAAAATTGCAAACCAAATAAATGCTTCACAGAGTTCAAGTAACAGACACATATCAGTATCTACTGTTCAGAGGAGCATTCACGGTCAAATTGCTGCAAATAAAAAACTACTAAAGGACAGCAATAATAAGAAGAAACTTGCTTGGGCCAACACACATGAGCAATGGACATTAGACCAGTGGACATTGGTCCTTTGGTCTGGAGTCCAAAGTGGATATTTTTGGTTCCAACCGCCGTGTCTTTGTGAGACGTGTTGTGGGTGAACGGATGATCTCCGCGTGTGTATTTCCCACCGTAGAGCATGGAGGAGGAGGTGTGATGGTGTGGGGTAGCTTTGCTGGTGACACTGTCTGTGATTTATTTAGAATTCAAGGCACACTTAGCCAGCATGGCCACCACAGCATTCTGCAGCGATACGCCATCTCATCTGGTTTGGGCTTAGTGGGACTATCATTTGTTTTTCAACAGGACAATGACCCAACACACCTCCAGGCTGTGAATGAAGGAAAAGCAGCCAACAAATGTTCAGCATACGTGGGAACTTTTTCAAAACTGTTGGAAAAGCATTACAGGTGAAGCTGGTTGAGAGAATGCCAAGAATGTGCAAAGCTGTCATGAAGGCAGAGGCTGGCTATTTGATGGATCTAAAAAATAAAATATATTTTGATTTGTTTATCACTTCTTTTGGTTACTACATGATTCCAGATGTGTTATTTAATAGTTTTGACGTCTTCACTATTATTCTGCAACGTAGAAAATAGTAAAAATAAAGAAAAACCCTTGAATGTTATTTAACTTTTGACATCAACAACAGTCAGATCTGTATATATCATCACTTAATATGTTATTTATATATAAACCAGTTTCGTCATTAATGTTCTAGATGTATGTATTTTTTATAATTTTATAATTTATAATTTATATTTATATAATTGCTTGTACTTATAAAGTGACTCAATAAAAACAATTGTTCACAAAAATATTTTGGTATGTTACTATGATATCAGTTTTTTAACACTAATTAAAAAAACATTTTGATATGTTACCTATGCAGATGTTATTATTTGGACTGGGGGGTGTTTGTGTCTGACCCCATGATGCAGGTGTTGGTACATTACCTATGCAGATGGGTTTTTGGACTGGGGGGTGTTTGTGTCTGACCCCATGATGCAGGTGTTGGTACATTACCTATGCAGATGGGTTTTTGGACTGGGGGGTGTTTGTGTCTGACCCCATGATGCAGGTGTTGGTACATTACCTATGCAGATGGGTTTTTGGACTGGGGGGTGTTTGTGTCTGACCCCATGATGCAGGTGTTGGTACATTACCTATGCAGATGGGTTTTTGGACTGGGGGGTGTTTGTGTCTGACCCCATGATGCAGGTGTTGGTACATTACCTATGCAGATGGGTTTGTGTTTGTTCCAGGAGGGCTTGCTGTCTGACCCCATGATGCAGGTCAAAGTGGGGTCTCCCTCCAGAGTATATCCACTATCACAGTAGTAGGTGGTGGTTGAACCCAGCTTCAAGTCAGCTCCAACCCTGGTACCGTTCCTCACCACCCCCGGCTCAAAGCATGACTCTCTAGGGTTCTCTGAGAGAGAGAAAGAGAGAGAGAGAGAGAGAGAGGAAACACAGTGGAAGATGTGTTAATCAGACTAGATAAGAATAATAAAACAAGCTTTGATTTCAAGGGATATCTGTGGAGAGGGACAGCGAGTTAGTTGGTCAAAACTAGACAGAATGAGACAAGAAAACCAGGCTCAAAGTATGACTCTCTATGGTTCTCTGTGGATGGAGAGAGAGAGACAGGGTGGTAGATGTCTAACTCTATGGTTCTCTGTGGATGGAGAGAGAGAGACAGGGTGGTAGATGTCTAACTCTATGGTTCTCTGTGGATGGAGAGAGAGAGACAGGATGGTAGATGTCGAACTATATGGTTCTCTGTGGATGGAGAGAGAGAGACAGGGTGGTAGATGTCGAACTATATGGTTCTCTGTGGATGGAGAGAGAGAGACAGGGTGGTAGATGTCGAACTATATGGTTCTCTGTGGATGGAGAGAGAGAGACAGGGTGGTAGATGTCGAACTATATGGTTCTCTGTGGATGGAGAGAGAGAGACAGGGTGGTAGATGTCTAACTCTATGGTTCTCTGTGGATGGAGAGAGAGAGACAGGGTGGTAGATGTCGAACTCTATGGTTCTCTGTGGATGGAGAGAGAGAGACAGGGTGGTAGATGTCGAACTATATGGTTCTCTGTGGATGGAGAGAGAGAGACAGGGTGGTAGATGTCGAACTATATGGTTCTCTGTGGATGGAGAGAGAGAGACAGGGTGGTAGATGTCGAACTATATGGTTCTCTGTGGATGGAGAGAGAGACAGTGGTAGAGTTAGTTTGTTAATCAGACTTCAGTATCAGGCTGAAGACCCCAATATAATACTAATAAGAAAATACAGAAAAAATACAATCCCACAAGAAACTTGACAAGATATGAAACAGGACAATATGACGGATTATATAGCTGCAGATATGCAGCTGCAGAAACGAACTGTGGCTGGTGTGGGGACTGAAGACAAATGATGTGATTTGAGTCATTCAATTTGTTTTTGGTTCATTTATTTTCCGTATGTGTCTCCATCTCTCCATCTCTCATCCCCACCCTCCTACTCTCCATCCCTCCATCTCTCCCTCCCTCTAGCATTGGCAGTACCTCTCCCTCCTCCTCTCCATCCCTCCATCTCTCCATCTCTCATCCCCACCCTCCTCCTCTCCCTCCCTCCCTCTAGCATTGACAGTACCCTCTCATCTTTGGCTGAAAGAGGTAGAGAGGCAAATAAACATGATCCCTCCACCTCTCCTTCCCCCTCACTCACCGCCTGTAACTGGTAAAGGTAGGGAGGTAGACACACAGAGACACAGACAGACAGACAGACAGACAGACAGACAGACAGACAGACAGACAGACAGACAGACAGACAGACAGACAGACAGACAGACAGACAGACAGTCCAGACAGACAGACAGACAGACAGACAGACAGACAGACAGACAGACAGACAGACAGACAGGCAGGGAGGCAGGCAGACAGACAGACAGACAGACAGGTAAAGGAATGTAATTGAGGCATATATCTAGCCCAAGGTCTGCTGACTACACACAACTGTCCTTCTCAGCACTCAGCCAGTACTGCTGTGTGTGTGTGTGTGTGTGTGTGTGTGTGTGTGTGTGTGTGTGTGTGTGTGTGTGTGTGTGTGTGTGTGTGTGTGTGTGTGTGTGTGTGTGTGTGTGTGTGTGTGTGTGTGTGTGTGTGTGTGTGTGTGTGTGTGTGTGTGTGTGTGTGTGTGTGTGTGTGTGTGTGTGTGTGTGTGTTTGTGTGTGTGTGTGTGTGTGTGTGCAGCAGACGGTACAATGCTCCTAGCTAGAGCCCTGAACCACAGATCAATCAATACAGAATATAAACACAGCAGAGAAACACCCAGCTCCATTTATCTTCAACACATCAGACTTAATATTAACGTTACTAGTGGAATGTAGATCTAACGACCTCACCTTGAGAAAAACAAATGCTGTGTTCGATTTGTACAAATAATGACCACAGACAGACTGGTCAGTGTTTTCCTAAACATTAAACGCAAGTAAGGTCAATTCAAAGTTGTTGTGATTTGTTGCAAATGAGCCGTCTTGTTACGGTTGATAATGTTGTTGTTTGTATAGTAAGATGAAGGGTTGCATATTCTCCATGCAGATGGAGGTCTGTTAGTCAGGCGGCTTCCCTCTCCATGCAGATGGAGGTCTGTTAGCCAGGTGGCTTCCCTCTCCATGCAGATGGAGTTCTGTTAGACATATGGCTTCCCTCTACATGCAGATGGAGGTCTGTTAGACATATGGCTTCCCTCTCCATGCAGATGGAGGTCTGTTAGTCAGGCGGCTTCCCTCTCCATGCAGATGGAGGTCTGTTAGCCAGGCGGCTTCCCTCTCCATGCAGATGGAGGTCTGTTAGCCAGGCGGCTTCCCTCTCCATGCAGATGGAGGTCTGCTAGTCAGGTGGCTTCCCTCTCCATGCAGATGGAGGTCTGCTAGCCAGGCGGCTTCCCTCTCCATGCAGATGGAGGTATGTTAGTCAGGCGGCTTCCCTCTCCATGCAGATGGAGGTCTGTTAGACATATGGCTTCCCTCTACATGCAGATGGAGGTCTGTTAGCCAGGCGGCTTCCCTCTCCATGCAGATGGAGGTCTGCTAGTCAGGTGGCTTCCCTCTCCATGCAGATGGAGGTCTGTTAGACATATGGCTTCCCTCTACATGCAGATGGAGGTCTGTTAGACATATGGCTTCCCTCTCCATGCAGATGGAGGTCTGTTAGTCAGGCGGCTTCCCTCTCCATGCAGATGGAGGTCTGTTAGCCAGGCGGCTTCCCTCTCCATGCAGATGGAGGTCTGTTAGCCAGGCGGCTTCCCTCTCCATGCAGATGGAGGTCTGCTAGTCAGGTGGCTTCCCTCTCCATGCAGATGGAGGTCTGCTAGCCAGGCGGCTTCCCTCTCCATGCAGATGGAGGTCTGTTAGTCAGGCGGCTTCCCTCTCCATGCAGATGGAGGTATGTTAGTCAGGCGGCTTCCCTCTCCATGCAGATGGAGGTCTGTTAGCCAGGTGGCTTCCCTCTCCATGCAGATGGAGGTCTGTTAGTCAGGCGGCTTCCCTCTCCATGCAGATGGAGGTCTGTTAGTCATGCGGCTTCCCTCTCCATGCAGATGGAGGTCTGTTAGACAGGCGGCTTCCCTCTCCATGCAGATGGAGGTCTGTTAGCCAGGGGGCTTCCCTCTCCATGCAGATGGAGGTCTGCTAGTCAGGTGGCTTCCCTCTCCATGCAGATGGAGGTCTGTTAGTCAGGCGGCTTCCCTCTCCATGCAGATGGAGGTCTGTTAGTCAGGCGGCTTCCCTCTCCATGCAGATGGAGGTCTGTTAGCCAGGTGGCTTCCCTCTCCATGCAGATGGAGGTCTGTTAGTCAGGCGGCTTCCCTCTCAATGCAGATGGAGGTCTGTTAGTCATGCGGCTTCCCTCTCCATGCAGATGGAGGTCTGTTAGACAGGCGGCTTCCCTCTCCATGCAGATGGAGGTCTGTTAGACATATGGCTTCCCTCTACATGCAGATGGAGGTCTGTTAGCCAGGTGGCTTCCCTCTCCATGCAGATGAAGGTCTGTTAGACAGGCGGCTTCCCTCTCCATGCAGATGGATGTCTGTTAGTCAGGTGGCTTCCCTCTCCATGCAGATGGAGGTCTGTTATTCAGATGGCTTCCCTCTCCATGCAGATGGAGGTCTGTTAGCCAGGTGGCTTCCCTCTCCATGCAGATGGAGGTCTGTTAGACATATGGATTCCCTCTCCATGCAGATGGAGTTCTGTTAAACAGGTGGCTTCCCTCTCCATGCAGATGGAGGTCTGTTAGACATATGCCTTCCCTCTCCATGCAGATGGAGTTCTGTTAGACAGGTGTCTTCCCTCTCCATGCAGATGGAGGTCTGTTAGCCAGGCGGCTCCCCTCTACATGCAGATGGAGGTCTGTTAGCCAGGTGGCTTCCCTCTCCATGCAGATGGAGGTATGTTAGACATATGGCTTCCCTCTACATGCAGATTGATGTCTGTTAGTCATGCAGCTTCCCTCTCCATGCAGATGGAGGTATGTTAGTCATGCGGCTTCCCTCTCCATGCAGATGGAGGTCTGCTAGCCAGGCGGCTTCCCTCTCCATGCAGATGGAGGTCTGTTAGTCAGGCGGCTTCCCTCTACATGCAGATGGAGGTCTGTTAGTCAGGCGGCTTCCCTCTCCATGCAGATGGAGGTCTGTTAGTCAGGTGGCTTCCCTCTCCATGCAGATGGAGGTCTGTTAGTCAGGTGGCTTCCCTCTCCATGCAGATGGAGGTCTGTTAGTCAGGTGGCTTCCCTCTCCATGCAGATGGAGGTCTGTTAGTCAGGTGGCTTCCCTCTCCATGCAGATGGAGGTCTGTTAGCCAGGTGGCTTCCCTCTCCATGCAGATGGAGGTCTGTTAGACATATGGATTCCCTCTCCATGCAGATGGAGTTCTGTTAAACAGGTGGCTTCCCTCTCCATGCAGATGGAGGTCTGTTAGACATATGCCTTCCCTCTCCATGCAGATGGAGTTCTGTTAGACAGGTGTCTTCCCTCTCCATGCAGATGGAGGTCTGTTAGCCAGGCGGCTCCCCTCTAAATGCAGATGGAGGTCTGTTAGCCAGGTGGCTTCCCTCTCCATGCAGATGGAGGTATGTTAGACATATGGCTTCCCTCTACATGCAGATTGATGTCTGTTAGTCATGCGGCTTCCCTCTCCATGCAGATGGAGGTCTGCTAGCCAGGCGGCTTCCCTCTCCATGCAGATGGAGGTCTGTTAGTCAGGCGGCTTCCCTCTCCATGCAGATGGAGGTCTGTTAGTCAGGCGGCTTCCCTCTCCATGCAGATGGAGGTCTGTTAGCCAATGTGGCTTCCCTCTCCATGCAGATGGAGGTCTGTTAGTCAGGCGGCTTCCCTCTCCATGCAGATGGAGGTCTGTTAGTCATGCGGCTTCCCTCTCCATGCAGATGGAGGTCTGTTAGACAGGCGGCTTCCCTCTCCATGCAGATGGAGGTCTGTTAGACATATGGCTTCCCTCTACATGCAGATGGAGGTCTGTTAGCCAGGTGGCTTCCCTCTCCATGCAGATGAAGGTCTGTTAGACAGGCGGCTTCCCTCTCCATGCAGATGGATGTCTGTTATTCAGGTGGCTTCCCTCTCCATGCAGATGGAGGTCTGTTATTCAGATGGCTTCCCTCTCCATGCAGATGGAGGTCTGTTAGCCAGGTGGCTTCCCTCTCCATGCAGATGGAGGTCTGTTAGACATATGGATTCCCTCTCCATGCAGATGGAGTTCTGTTAGACACGTGGCTTCCCTCTCCATGCAGATGGAGGTCTGTTAGACATATGCCTTCCCTTTCCATGCAGATGGAGTTCTGTTAGACAGGTGTCTTCCCTCTCCATGCAGATGGAGGTCTGCTAGCCAGGCGGCTCCCCTCTACATGCAGATGGAGGTCTGTTAGCCAGGTGGCTTCCCTCTCCATGCAGATGGAGGTATGTTAGACATATGGCTTCCCTCTACATGCAGATTGATGTCTGTTAGTCAGATTGCTTCCCTCTCCATGCAGATGGAGGTCTGTTAGACATATGGCTTCCCTCTCCATGCAGATGGAGGTATGTTAGTCAGGTGGCTTCCCTCTCCATGCAGATGGAGGTCTGTTAGTCAGGTGGCTTCCCTCTCCATGCAGATGGAGGTCTGTTAGTCAGGTGGCTTCCCTCTCCATGCAGATGGAGGTCTGTTAGTCAGGTGGCTTCCCTCTCCATGCAGATGGAGGTCTGTTAGTCAGGTGGCTTCCCTCTCCATGCAGATGGAGGTCTGTTAGTCATGCAGCTTCCCTCTCCATGCAGATGGAGGTCTGTTAGTCATGCGGCTTCCCTCTCCATGCAGATGGAGGTCTGTTAGTCAGGTGGCTTCCCACTCCATGCAGATGGAGGTCTGTTAGTCATGCGGCTTCCCTCTCCATGCAGATGGAGGTCTGTTAGCCAGGCGGCTTCCCTCTCTGCTGTTCATGGCTCAACACACAGACAGACAGACACAGCACTAAAACACGTGTGCCTTCTGTGTGAGTGAGTGAGTGAGTGAGTGAGTGAGTGAGTGAGTGAGTGAGTGAGTGAGTGAGTGAATGAGTGAGCGGGTGTGTGTATTTGTGGTAGTGGACTTTGGAACGTCTTCAATGATTATGCTTCCCTAACTCGTGGAAATTCTACTCTTGACCACAGTTACAAGCCTTTTCGACAAGGGTATAAGGCCCTCTCTCGTCCTCCTGTTGGCAAATCTGACCATGACTCCATCTTGCTTCACCCCGCCTACAAATAAAACTCAAGAGGGAAGTGCCAGTAGTCAGGTCTGTACTGCATTGGTCTGACCAATCAGAATTCACGCTCCAAGACTGTTTTGTCCACGTGGACAGGAATATGTTGCGGGTCGCCTCTAGAGATAACGTCAAAGAATACGCCTAATCAATCACCGGATTCATAAAAAAATGCATAGATGATGTGTTAGTCTTTCAAAATGCAGCATTGTAGGAAAACTGAAAGAGAGAGATGCTGTTTATAAAAAGGGCAAGGTGACAATAGTTTTGTAAAACAGTACAGATACGACCTACACAGATCAATCAAGATGGCGAAACACAAGTATAGGGACAAAGTGGAGGAGGAATTCAGCGGGTCGGACATGAGGCATATGTGAATTGGGCTCCTTACGATTACGGATCACAAAAAGAAAGCCAGCCACATTGCGGTCACCAACGCAACCCTACCAGACGAGCTAAACACCTTTTTTATCACGATTCAAGCACAATGACCCCGAGGAAAGCCGCCGAGGAAAGCCGCCGATGACAACGTGGGCTACACACTCACGGTCTCCGTTGAGGACGTACTATGTAAGTCTTTCAAAACGTGTTAACCCTCGCACGGCTTCCGGCCCAGATGGCATCCATAGCCGTGCCCCTCAGAGCATGTTCAGACCAGCTGGCTGTTGTGTTCTCTGACATTTTCGATCTCTCCCTAGCTCAGGACCCTCTACCCACCTGCTTCAAGATGACGTGGTTCTTAGATGAATCATTTGGTTGTAATTCCATTGGTTACCTTCAGATGACCCCAGGGACAGAGTGGCCCACACACATTGACTATGACACTTCTAAATATTAGAGCAATCACTAGTATAAACCATTCTTCTGAATGACCTCATTACTGAGCTCAATGTTGATTGCATGTTTCTCACTGAAACCTGGCTGTCATCAGACTGCAGTGCTCTTATTGAAGCCTCCGCCCCCCTCCACAGACTACAGCTTTTCATACTCTATCAGAAAAAAGGGTGAAAGGGTGTGGGGACAGCCTCCATTTTTACTAATGCCCTCAGTTGTAAGGATATCTAATTTGTCAACTTTGTGTCTGTTGAGCATCATGCTGTACTGTCTAAATGTTAGCCACCAGTGCTAGCCATAACCCTGTATACGCTACCAAAGCACTGCCCCACTTTAGTTTTAGATTTCTCTGAACTATTGTCTATTGTCCTTGAGAACTATGATCATTGTGTTGGGTGATTTTAATATTCATGTTGACAAAGAGACCGACTCCAAGGCCATTGAATTTAGGAATATGTTGAGCTCTATGGACTTTATCCAACATGTTGCTGGGCCCACACATAACCACAGCCATACTCTGGACCTGGTTATTACCAAGGGGATTTCTACTGGGCCCACCCATAACCACAGCCATACTCTGGACCTGGTTATTACCAAGGGGCTTTCTACTGGGCCCACCCATAACCACAGCCATACTCTGGACCTGGTTATTACCAAGGGTCTTTCTATTGGGCCCACCCATAACCACAGCCATACTCTGGACCTGGTTATTACCAAGGGGCTTTCTACTGGGCCCACCCATAACCACAGCCATACTCTGGACCTGGTTATTACCAAGGGGCTTTCTACTGGGCCCACCCATAACCACAGCCATACTCTGGACCTGGTTATTACCGAGGGGCTTTCTACTGGGCCCACCCATAACCACAGCCATACTCTGGACCTGGTTATTACCAAGGGGCTTTCTACTGGGCCCACCCATAACCACAGCCATACTCTGGACCTGGTTATTACCGAGGGGCTTTCTACTGGGCCCACCCATAACCACAGCCATACTCTGGACCTGGTTATTACCAAGGGGCTTTCTACTGGGCCCACCCATAACCACAGCCACACTCTGGACCTGTTTATTACCAAGGGGCTTTCTACTGGGCCCACCCATAACCACAGCCATACTCTGGACCTGGTTATTACCAAGGGGCTTTCTACTGGGCCCACCCATAACCACAGCCATACTCTGGACCTGGTTATTACCAAGGGGCTTTCTACTGGGCCCACCCATAACCACAGCCATACTCTGGACCTGGTTATTACCGAGGGGCTTTCTACTGGGCCCACCCATAACCACAGCCATACTCTGGACCTGGTTATTACCAAGGGGCTTTCTACTGGGCCCACCCATAACCACAGCCATACTCTGGACCTGGTTATTACCGAGGGGCTTTCTACTGGGCCCACCCATAACCACAGCCATACTCTGGACCTGGTTATTACCAAGGGGCTTTCTACTGGGCCCACCCATAACCACAGCCACACTCTGGACCTGTTTATTACCAAGGGGCTTTCTACTGGGCCCACCCATAACCACAGCCATACTCTGGACCTGGTTATTACCAAGGGGCTTTCTACTGGGCCCACCCATAACCACAGCCATACTCTGGACCTGGTTATTACCAAGGGGCTTTCTACTGACATATCCTCTATTGTTGATGTTGCTTTCTCTGATCACCACTGTGGATTTATAGTACCTTGTTGCCCATAGCACCGGGTAATACAGAACCCATTATTAAGAAATGCTATCTGACCTCTGAAGTTGCTACAGATTTTATTGAGTGTCTGAACAATATTCCACCGCCTTTTCTGCCTTCCTCTTGTGATGATTTTAGTTGATAACTTTAATAGCAAATGAAGGGCAACCATTGATGCCATAGCTCCAGTAAAGTTGACAAAGGACACATCCAAATGGAGAGCCCCTTGGATGAGTGGGGAAACTAATCAATTAAAGACAATTACAGTTGCAGGTCCATTATGATATTCTGAGAGCGCAACTTGGCATTTATAACAAGGCAATTAGAAATGGCAGATGGGCTCATTTTACTAAAATTATCACTAATAATCAGAATAATTAAAGTGTTCATCTCGAACATTGATGACCTGATAAATCCTACCCCCCCACACACACTCTCCCCCACATCTAAAAAATGTGACGCCAATTGCACACTTCCTCAAAACTTGAGATGTCTGTAGCGTTGTGTTGTGTGACAAAACTGCAGTGATTAGTTTCCCCACTCATCCAAGGGGCTCTCCATTTGGATGTGTCCTACTGTGAACCATCAGATCCTCCTCTCCACCCTCTCCGAGTTGGGCATCTCCGGCGCGGCCCACGCTTGGATTGCGTCCTACCTGACAGGTCGCTCCTACCAGGTGGCGTGGCGAGAATCTGTCTCCTCACCACGTGCTCTCACCACTGGTGTCCCCCAGGGCTCTGTTCTAGGCCCTCTCCTATTCTCGCTATACACCAAGTCACTTGGCTCTGTCATAACCTCACATGGTCTCTCCTATCATTGCTATGCAGACGACACACAACTAATCTTCTCCTTTCCCCCTTCTGATGACCAGGTGGCGAATCGCATCTCTGCATGTCTGGCAGACATATCAGTGTGGATGACGGATCACCACCTCAAGCTGAACCTCGGCAAGACGGAGCTGCTCTTCCTCCCGGGAAAGGACTGCCCGTTCCATGATCTCGCCATCACGGTTGACAACTCCATTGTGTCCTCCTCCCAGAGCGCTAAGAACCTTGGCGTGATCCTGGACAACACCCTGTCGTTCTCAACTAACATCAAGGCGGTGGCCCGTTCCTGTAGGTTCATGCTCTACAACATCCGCAGAGTACGACCCTGCCTCACACAGGAAGCGGCGCAGGTCCTAATCCAGGCACTTGTCATCTCCCGTCTGGATTACTGCAACTCGCTGTTGGCTGGGCTCCCTGCCTGTGCCATTAAACCCCTACAACTCATCCAGAACGCCGCAGCCCGTCTGGTGTTCAACCTTCCCAAGTTCTCTCACGTCACCCCGCTCCTCCGCTCTCTCCACTGGCTTCCAGTTGAAGCTCGCATCCGCTACAAGACCATGGTGCTTGCCTACGGAGCTGTGAGGGGAACGGCACCCCAGTACCTCCAGGCTCTGATCAGGCCCTACACCCAAACAAGGGCACTGCGTTCATCCACCTCTGGCCTGCTCGCCTCCCTACCACTGAGGAAGTACAGTTCCCGCTCAGCCCAGTCAAAACTGTTCGCTGCTCTGGCCCCCCAATGGTGGAACAAACTCCCTCACGACGCCAGGACAGCGGAGTCAATCACCACCTTCCGGAGACACCTGAAACCCCACCTCTTTAAGGAATACCTAGGATAGGATAAAGTAATCCTTCTCACCCCCCCCCCCCCCCCCTTAAAAGATTTAGATGCACTATTGTAAAGTGGCTGTTCCACTGGATGTCATAAGGTGAATGCACCAATTTGTCGCTCTGGATAAGAGCGTCTGCTAAATGACTTAAATGTAAATGTAATGTAAATGTTATTTTAAAACTGTTAATCCTAGATTCTAAACTCCCATATCTAATCCCACATTAGGAATGTGACCAAAATAGCTTTTTACCACCTGAGGAACATTGCCAAGGTGCAGCCGTTTCTCTCTCAGTCTGATACAGAGACTCATCCATACTTTTATTACAAGCAGGCTTGACCACTGTAATGCTCTCCTGTCTGGTCAACCCAAGAAAGCCATTGGTCACCTGCAAAACATACAGAATGCTGCAGCCTGGGTACTGACCAAGATTGGTTTTATTGGTTTTTAAATCAATCTATGATTGTTCACCCCAATACATGTCAGACATGCTTTAAGTGATGTACCCAGTAGGTCCCTCAGGTCCTCTGGCCTTTTAACTATCCCAAAGTCTAGGACCAAGAGACATGGAGAGACAGCCTTATAACTATCCCAAAGCCTAGGACCAAGAGGCATGGAGAGACAGCCTTTTAACTATCCCAAAGCCTAGGACCAAGAGGCATGGAGAGACAGCCTTTTAACTATCCCAAAGCCTAGGACCAAGAGGCATGGACAGGCAGCCTTTTAACTATCCCAAAGCCTAGGACCAAGAGGCATGGAGAGGCAGCCTTTTAACTATCCCAAAGCCTAGGACCAAGAGGAATGGACAGGCAGCCTTTTAACTATCCCAAAGCCTAGGACCAAGAGGCATGGACAGGCAGCCTTTTAACTATCCCAAAGTCCAGGACTAAGAGGCATGAAGAGACAGCCTTTTAACTATCCCAAAGCCTAGGACCAAGAGACATGGAGAGACAGCCTTATATCTATCCCAAAGCCTAGGACCAAGAGGCATGGAGAGACGGCCTTATAACTATCCCAAAGCCCAGGACCAAGAGACATGGAGAGGCAGCCTTTTAACTATCCCAAAGCCTTGGACCAAGAGGCATGGAGAGGCAGCCTTTACATATTATGCCCCCAGCCTCCGGAATAGCCTGCCAGAGAACCTGAGGGGGACCAAGAGACATGGAGAGACAGTCTTTAGTTGTTATGCCCCCAGTCTTTAGTTACTATGCCCCCAGCCTCTGGAATAGCCTGCCAGAGAACCTGAGGAGACCAAGAGGCATGGAGAGACAGTCTTTAATTATTATTCCCCCAGCCTCTGGAACAGCCAGAGACCCTGAGGGGGACCAAGAGACATGGAGAGACAGTCTTTAGTTACTATGCCCCCAGCCTCTGGAACAGCCAGAGACCCTGAGGGGACTGAAACCTTTATAGATTTGCTTTTCCTCAGTAGGCTTTTGACCCGTTCCGTTTTTATTGTTATTCTTTCGTTTTTTTATCCTCTTTCATTTGTTGTGTAGTAAATATTAAAGTTTTTATTTTCAGTGTTTTTATTCGTTTTGTTTCCTGTGAAGGATATTGTATTGCATTCCATGTCTGAAATGTGCTGTATCAATAAAGCTTTATTTATTAATGTCCACTATCATCCCAGTGCCCAAGAAAGGGCAAGTAACTGAACTGAATGACCAACAACCAGTAGCACTCACTTCCTTCATCATGAAGTGCTTTGAGAGGCTAGTTAATGACCATATCACCTCCTCCCTCCCCAACACACTCCACCCTCTCCAATTCATCTACCGCCCTGACAGATCCACGGACGACGCAATCGCCATTTCACTGCACACTGCCCTTTACCCACCTGGACAAGAGGAATGAATATGTGAGGACGCTGTTCATTGACTACAGCTCAGCATTCAATACCATAGTGTCCTATCAGCTCATTACAAAGCTCACAGCCCTGGGTCTGAACTCCTCCCTATGCATCTGAGTCCTGGACTTCCTGACGGGCCGCCCCCAGGTGGGGAAGCAAAGCAATATTACCTCCTCGACACTGATTCTCAACATGAGGGCCCCACAAGGGTGCGTCCTCAGTGCTCTCCTGTACTCCCTGTGTTCCCACGACTGACTGGCCTCACACTTCCAACTCCATCATCAAGTTCACTGACGACACGACAGTAGTAGGCCTCATTACCAACAACAACGAGGCAGTAGTAGGCCTCATTACCAACAACAACGAGGCAGCCTACACCGAGGAGGTAGGCACTCTGACAGTAGTGGGCCTCATTACCAACAACGACCAGACAGTCTACAGGGAGGAGGTAGACACTAGGCCGCGCTGGGGAACCTCTTCACTTATTAATCCCAGTTTCAGCTGTACCAGGAAGATGGCAGACAGCGTGTATGGCGTGGTGTGGGCGAGCTGTTTGCTGATGTCAACGTTGTGAACAGTGTCCAGTGGTGGTATGGGGAGGCATAAACTACAGGCAACCAACATAACTGCATTTTATCCACGACAATGTCCAACCCTCTCCTCTCTTTTCTTACCCTCTCCTCTCTTTTCTTACCCTCTCCTCTCTTTTCTTACCCTCTCCTCTCTTTTCTTACCCTCTCCTCTCTTTTCTTACCCTCTCCTCTCTTTTCTTACCCTCTCCTCTCTTTTCCTCTCATTTCCAACCCTCTTCTCTAATTTCCTAACCTCTCCTCTCTTTTCCTACCCTCTTCTCTCATTTCCTACCCTCTCCTCTCATTTCCTCTCCTTTCCTCTCCTCTCATTTCCTACCCTCTCCTCTCATTTCCTCTTCTCTCATTTTCTACCCTCTCCTCTCATTTCCTCTCCTCTCCTCTCATTTCCTCTCCTTTCCTCTCATTTCCAACCCTCTTCTCTAATTTCCTCTCCTCTCCTCTCTTTTCCTACCCTCTTCTCTCATTTCCAACCCTCTTCTCTAATTTCCTCTCCTCTCCTCTCCTCTCTTTTCCTACCCTCTCCTCTCATTTCCTCTCCTCTCCTCTCTTTTCCTACCCTCTTCTCTCATTTCCTAACCTCTCCTCTCTTTTCCTACCCTCTTCTCTCATTTCCTCTCCTCTCCTCTCTTTTCCTACCCTCTCCTCTCATTTCCTCTCCTCTCCTCTCTTTTCCTACCCTCTTCTCTCATTTCCTACCCTCTCCTCTCTTTTCCTCTCCTCGCCTCTCCTCCCATTTCCAACCCTCTCCTCTCATTTCCTCTCCTCTCATTTCCAACCCTCTTCTCTCATTTCCTACCCTCTCCTCTCATTTCCTACCCTCTCCTCTCCTCTCCTTTCCTCTCCTTTCCTTTCATTTCCTTTCCTTTCTACTCTCCTCCTCCATTACACAAACCCCTGTTTATAATATACTGCAGTGAAACAGTACTGTACTACCCCAGACGTGTGTTTCCCAAAAAAACAGAATGTTGACTTCAATGACCCCAAACAGAGGGTATAGGGCTAATATTGCCCTTTCATCTCTCCTTTCCTTTCATCTCTCCATTCCTTTCATCTCTCCTTTCCTTTAATGATCTTCCATTCTAAAACGGAATCCCGTATTCAACCAACGTGTATTGAAGTTCAGTAATACATTCTAAACTGTAATTACACCAGAGTTTACAAGCTACTCCCTTTCTTTTAGCGTTGCCTCCTCTGCCTCTGTAATGAGGCCTTTATAGATGCAGCGGTCTCTAGACTGTTAACCCAGGTCTTTAAACCCAAAGTCCCAACAGCCATCTTTTCACTTCAACTATGTTTTTAATCCTCTATTCCTGATGACAGATGTTCACTCACTGCAGAATCCCAACCCTCTGAGACTCAACCACAACACACAGACCAGTTAACGGACCCGTCAACCAACTGCTACACACACACACACACACACAGCGACCGACATCCACCCACACGGTAAAAAGGGGGCGCCTGTGATCTTGAATGCACTTTGAACGTCTGTGATCGTGTATAAACAGGGTGTACGGTACTGTACCGTCGCCTGTGATCAAACACGCCTAGACGGCGCTCCAAACAAAACCACAAAGCGGGGTCGGTCAGCGCAACCAACCACAGGAGTGTTTAACAACAAACGGCCGTTTGCTCTAATTTACCAGAAGCCTTTAGTGTGCAACAAGACGACAGGGACACATTGATCAAACAGAGCTTTAACACACACACACACACACACACACACACACACACACACACACACACACACACACACACACACACACACACACACACACACACACACACACACACACACACACACACACACACACACACACACACACACACACACACACACACACTCTACTTTCCCTCTCCCCCCTCTCTCTCTCGCCACCACTCCCTCTCTCCCTCTCCCCCCTCTCTCTCTCGCCACCACTCCCTCTCTCTCTCTCCCACCCCTCCCTCTCCCCCCTCTCTCTCTCGCCACCACTCCCTCTCTCTCTCTCCCACCCCTCTCTCTCCCCCCTCTCTCTCGCCACCACTCCCTCTCTCTCTCTCCCACCCCTCTCTCTCCCCCCTCTCTCTCTCGCCACCACTCCCTGTCTCTCTCTCCCACCTCTCTCTCTCTCTCCCCCCACCTCTCTCTCTCCCCAACACTCCCTCTCTCTCTCTCTCTCCCACCTCTCTCTCTCCCCAACACTTCCTCTCTCTCGTCCCTCTTTCTAACGCCCCAACTCTCTCGCTCTTTCTCTTTCTCGCCCCACCTCTCTCTTTCTCTCCCCTAATTTCTCTCTCTCTTCCCCACTTCTCATTCTCCATTACATTACCACAGAAGCACTTTACTCCTCCCACCACTAGAGGGCGGGCGACCTACCTGTGTACTGCAGGACGAAGCCGTTGCTGCTGAGCGATGCGTCGCTGCGGAAGGCGAGGAAGAGAGTGTTGGAGCTGCTCTCGATGCGGTCGGGGACGTCAGTACCATAAAAACTCCCCAACAGAGGGTGGAGGGAGTCAGGGCCGTCATAGATGTGGAGGAAGTCATAGCTGGGCTCCAGACTGAATCTGAACAACGCAGAGGAGGAAAATATATCATTGTGGAAATTTGAATATCGTAACATGTGTCTTTCATACCTAGCTAACATAATATGTGAATATTGTAACGTGTGTTTTGATCTGACCAGGGAATAACGTGGGTAAAGAGTATTCTAGACTATATAATCTGACCAGGGAATAACTTGGGTAAAGAGTATTCTAGACCATATAATCTGACCAGGGAATAACGAGGGTAAAGAGTATTCTAGACTATATAATCTGACCAGGGAATAACGAGAGTAAAGAGTATTCTAGACCATATAATCTGACCAGGGAATAACGAGGGTAAAGAGTATTCTAGACCATATAATCTGACCAGGGAATAACGAGAGTAAAGAGTATTCTAGACCATATAATCTGACCAGGGAATAACTTGGGTAAAGAGTATTCTAGACTATATAATCTGACCAGGGAATAACGAGGGTAAAGAGTATTCTAGACCATATAATCTGATCAGGGAATAACGAGGGTAAAGAGTATTCTAGACTATATAATCTGACCAGGGAATAACTTGGGTAAAGAGTATTCTAGACCATACAATCTGACCAGGGAATAACGTGGGTAAAGAGTATTCTAGACCATATAATCTGACCAGGGAATAACGAGAGTAAAGAGTATTCTAGACCATATAATCTGACCAGGGAATAACGAGGGTAAAGAGTATTCTAGACCATATAATCTGACCAGGGAATAACGAGAGTAAAGAGTATTCTAGACCATATAATCTGACCAGGGAATAACTTGGGTAAAGAGTATTCTAGACTATATAATCTGACCAGGGAATAACGAGGGTAAAGAGTATTCTAGACCATATAATCTGACCAGGGAATAACGAGGGTAAAGAGTATTCTAGGCTATATAATCTGACCAGGGAATAACGTGGGTAAAGAGTATTCTAGACCATATAATCTGACCAGGGAATAACGTGGGTAAAGGGTATTCTAGACTATATAATCTGACCAGGGAATAACGAGGGTAAAGAGTATTCTAGACCATATAATCTGACCAGGGAATAACTTGGGTAAAGAGTATTCTAGACCATATAATCTGACCAGGGAATAACGTGGGTAAAGAGTATTCTAGACCATATAATCTGACCAGGGAATAACATGGGTAAAGAGTATTCTAGACCATATAATCTGACCAGGGAATAACTTGGGTAAAGAGTATTCTAGACTATATAATCTGACCAGGGAATAACTTGGGTAAAGAGTATTCTAGACCATATAATCTGACCAGGGAATAACGTGGGTAAAGTGTATTCTAGACCATATAATCTGACCAGGGAATAACGTGGGTAAAGAGTATTCTAGACCATATAATCTGACCAGGGAATAACTTGGGTAAAGAGTATTCTAGACTATATAATCTGACCAGGGAATAACGTGGGTAAAGAGTATTCTAGACCATATAATCTGACCAGGGAATAACTTGGGTAAAGAGTATTCTAGACCATATAATCTGACCAGGGAATAACGAGAGTAAAGAGTATTCTAGACCATATAATCTGACCAGGGAATAACGAGGGTAAAGAGTATTCTAGACCATATAATCTGACCAGGGAATAACGAGGGTAAAGAGTATTCTAGACTATATAATCTGACCAGGGAATAACGAGGGTAAAGAGTATTCTAGACCATATAATCTGACCAGGGAATAACGAGGGTAAAGAGTATTCTAGACTATATAATCTGACCAGGGAATAACGAGGGTAAAGAGTATTCTAGACCATATAATCTGACCAGGGAATAACGAGGGTAAAGAGTATTCTAGACCATATAATCTGACCAGGGAATAACGAGGGTAAAGAGTATTCTAGACTATATAATCTGACCAGGGAATAACGAGGGTAAAGAGTATTCTAGACCATATAATCTGACCAGGGAATAACGAGAGTAAAGAGTATTCTAGACCATATAATCTGACCAGGGAATAACGAGGGTAAAGAGTATTCTAGACCATATAATCTGACCAGGGAATAACGAGGGTAAAGAGTATTCTAGACTATATAATCTGACCAGGGAATAACGAGGGTAAAGAGTATTCTAGACTATATAATCTGACCAGGGAATAACGAGGGTAAAGAGTATTCTAGACCATATAATCTGACCAGGGAATAACGAGGGTAAAGAGTATTCTAGACTATATAATCTGACCAGGGAATAACGAGGGTAAAGAATATTCTAGACCATATAATCTGACCAGGGAATAACGAGGGTAAAGAGTATTCTAGACTATATAATCTGACCAGGGAATAACGTGGGTGCTAACACACACATACATGATATAAATCAACAACATTGACATGCATGGTCTCTATGGGGGCGAATGCAAACGTCGATTTAAAGTCTCCCATTGGCAACAGTGCATAACAAAGTCAACATTTGAATGGAAGTTAGGATTTGCCTCCATGTGAGTATGTAATTAGTGTCATGCTCACAGGTTGAAGTTGACTGCGACAAAATTAAAGACTTTTAGTCGACGTCAAACGTTTATAATATCAATGCATTGTGTGTAGACTACGTGTGTACTCCATTAGTTCCCTGGGTAACACTCACTGGTTGAAATGGAGTGCGATGACATAGTCGGGAGTGACCGAGACAGTCCAGTCACACTCCCGCCCGTGGGGGTACGGCTCGGGGTACTCTGGAGACAGGATCAGCCCAGTGCGGCCTGTCAGGTTCCCCCCACACGGAGCTGGGATACAGGGAGAGAGGAGAGGAAACATGATGATAGAGAGAGAGAGGAGAGGAAACATGATGATACAGAGAGAGAGAGGAGAGGAAACATGATGATACAGAGAGAGGAGAGGAGAGGAAACATGATGATACAGGGAGAGAGGAGAGGAAACATGATGATACAGAGAGAGGAGAGGAGAGGAAACATGATGATACAGAGAGAGAGAGGATACATGATGATAGAGAGAGAGAGGAGAAGATACATGATGATACAGAGAGAGAGGGGAGGAAACATGATGATACAGAGAGAGAGAGGAGAGGAAACATGATGATACAGAGAGAGAGGAGAGGAAACATGATGATACAGAGAGAGGGAGGAGAGGAAACATGATGATACAGAGAGAGAGGAGAGGAAACATGATGATACAGAGAGAGAGAGGAGGAAACATGATGATACAGAGAGAGCAGAGGAAACATGATGATACAGAGAGAGAGGAGAAGATACATGATGATACAGAGAGAGAGGAGAGGAAACATGATGATACAGAGAGAGAGAGGAGAGGAAACATGATGATAGAGAGAGAGAGAGGAGAGGAAACATGATGATACAGAGAGAGAGGAGAAGATACATGATGATACAGGGAGAGAGAGGAGAGGAAACATGATGATACAGAGAGAGAGGGGAGGAACCATGATGATACAGGGAGAGAGCGAGGAGGAAACATGATGATAGAGAGAGAGAGAGGAGAGGAAACATGATGATACAGAGAGAGAGGAGAAGATACATGATGATACAGAGAGAGAGGAGAAGATACATGATGATACAGAGAGAGGAGAGGAGAGGATACATCATGATACAGAGAGAGGAGAGGAAACATGATGATACAGAGAGAGAGGGGAGATGAAACATGATGATACAGGGAGAGAGGAGAGGAAACATGATGATACAGAGAGAGAGGAGAGGAAACATGATGATACAGAGAGAGAGGGGAGGAAGCATGATGATACAGAGAGAGAGAGGAGAGGAAACATGATGATACAGAGAGAGAGAGGGGAGAGGAAACATGATGATACAGAGAGAGAGGAGAGGAAAGATGATGATAGAGAGAGAGAGAGGAGAGGAAACATGATGATACAGAGAGAGGAGAGTAAAGATGATGATAGAGAGAGAGAGAGGAGAGGAAACATGATGATACAGAGAGAGAGGAGAGGAAACATGATGATACAGAGAGAGAGGAGAGGAAACATGATGATACAGAGAGAGAGAGAGGAAACTTGATGATACAGAGAGAGAGGAGAGGAAACATGATGATACAGAGAGAGAGGAGAGGAAACATTATGATACAGAGAGAGAGGAGAGGAAACATGATGATACAGAGAGAGAGAGGAGAAGATACATGATGATACAGGGAGAGAGAGGAGAGGAAACATGATGATACAGAGAGAGAGGAGAGGAAACATGATGATACAGAGAGAGAGGCGAGGAAACATGATGATACAGGGAGAGAGGAGAGGAAACATGATGATACAGAGAGAGAGGAGAGGAAACATGATGATACAGAGAGAGGAGAGGAAACATGATGATACAGGGAGAGAGGAGAGGAAACATGATGATACAGAGAGAGCAGAGGAAACATGATGATACAGAGAGAGAGGAGAAGATACATGATGATACAGAGAGAGAGGAGAGGAAACATGATGATACAGAGAGAGAGAGGAGAGGAAACATGATGATAGAGAGAGAGAGAGGAGAGGAAACATGATGATACAGAGAGAGAGGAGAAGATACATGATGATACAGGGAGAGAGAGGAGAGGAAACATGATGATACAGAGAGAGAGGGGAGGAACCATGATGATACAGGGAGAGAGAGGAGAGGAAACATGATGATAGAGAGAGAGAGAGGAGAGGAAACATGATGATACAGGGAGAGAGGAGAGGAAACATGATGATACAGAGAGAGGAGAGGAGAGGAAACATGATGATACAGAGAGAGAGAGGATACATGATTATAGAGAGAGAGAGGAGAAGATACATGATGATACAGAGAGAGAGGGGAGGAAACATGATGATACAGAGAGAGAGAGGAGAGGAAACATGATGATACAGAGAGAGAGGAGAGGAAACATGATGATACAGAGAGAGGGAGGAGAGGAAACATGATGATACAGAGAGAGAGGAGAGGAAACATGATGATACAGAGAGAGAGAGAGGAGAGGAAACATGATGATACAGAGAGAGCAGAGGAAACATGATGATACAGAGAGAGAGGAGAAGATACATGATGATACAGAGAGAGAGGAGAGGAAACATGATGATACAGAGAGAGAGAGGAGAGGAAACATGATGATAGAGAGAGAGAGAGGAGAGGAAACATGATGATACAGAGAGAGAGGAGAAGATACATGATGATACAGGGAGAGAGAGGAGAGGAAACATGATGATACAGAGAGAGAGGGGAGGAACCATGATGATACAGGGAGAGAGAGGAGAGGAAACATGATGATAGAGAGAGAGAGAGGAGAGGAAACATGATGATACAGAGAGAGAGGAGAAGATACATGATGATACAGGGAGAGAGAGGAGAGGAAACATGATGATACAGAGAGAGAGGGGAGGAACCATGATGATACAGGGAGAGAGAGAGGAGGAAACATGATGATAGAGAGAGAGAGAGGAGAGGAAACATGATGATACAGAGAGAGAGGAGAAGATACATGATGATACAGAGAGAGAGGAGAAGATACATGATGATACAGAGAGAGGAGAGGAGAGGATACATCATGATACAGAGAGAGGAGAGGAAACATGATGATACAGAGAGAGAGGGGAGATGAAACATGATGATACAGGGAGAGAGGAGAGGAAACATGATGATACAGAGAGAGAGGAGAGGAAACATGATGATACAGAGAGAGAGGGGAGGAAGCATGATGATACAGAGAGAGAGAGGAGAGGAAACATGATGATACAGAGAGAGAGAGGGGAGAGGAAACATGATGATACAGAGAGAGAGGAGAGGAAAGATGATGATAGAGAGAGAGAGAGGAGAGGAAACATGATGATACAGAGAGAGGAGAGTAAAGATGATGATAGAGAGAGAGAGAGGAGAGGAAACATGATGATACAGAGAGAGAGGAGAGGAAACATGATGATACAGAGAGAGAGGAGAGGAAACATGATGATACAGAGAGAGAGAGAGGAAACTTGATGATACAGAGAGAGAGGAGAGGAAACATGATGATACAGAGAGAGAGGAGAGGAAACATTATGATACAGAGAGAGAGGAGAGGAAACATGATGATACAGAGAGAGAGAGGAGAAGATACATGATGATACAGGGAGAGAGAGGAGAGGAAACATGATGATACAGAGAGAGAGGAGAGGAAACATGATGATACAGAGAGAGAGGCGAGGAAACATGATGATACAGGGAGAGAGGAGAGGAAACATGATGATACAGAGAGAGAGGAGAGGAAACATGATGATACAGAGAGAGGAGAGGAAACATGATGATACAGGGAGAGAGGAGAGGAAACATGATGATACAGAGAGAGCAGAGGAAACATGATGATACAGAGAGAGAGGAGAAGATACATGATGATACAGAGAGAGAGGAGAGGAAACATGATGATACAGAGAGAGAGAGGAGAGGAAACATGATGATAGAGAGAGAGAGAGGAGAGGAAACATGATGATACAGAGAGAGAGGAGAAGATACATGATGATACAGGGAGAGAGAGGCGAGGAAACATGATGATACAGGGAGAGAGGAGAGGAAACATGATGATACAGAGAGAGGAGAGGAGAGGAAACATGATGATACAGAGAGAGAGAGGATACATGATGATAGAGAGAGGGAGGAGAAGATACATGATGATACAGAGAGAGAGGGGAGGAAACATGATGATACAGAGAGAGAGAGGAGAGGAAACATGATGATACAGAGAGAGAGGAGAGGAAACATGATGATACAGAGAGAGGGAGGAGAGGAAACATGATGATACAGAGAGAGAGGAGAGGAAACATGATGATACAGAGAGAGAGAGGAGGAAACATGATGATACAGAGAGAGCAGAGGAAACATGATGATACAGAGAGAGAGGAGAAGATACATGATGATACAGAGAGAGAGGAGAGGAAACATGATGATACAGAGAGAGAGAGGAGAGGAAACATGATGATAGAGAGAGAGAGAGGAGAGGAAACATGATGATACAGAGAGAGAGGAGAAGATACATGATGATACAGGGAGAGAGAGGAGAGGAAACATGATGATACAGAAAGAGAGGGGAGGAACCATGATGATACAGGGAGAGAGAGGAGAGGAAACATGATGATACAGAGAGAGGGAGGAGAGGAAACATGATGATACAGAGAGAGAGGAGAGGAAACATGATGATACAGAGAGAGAGAGGAGGAAACATGATGATACAGAGAGAGCAGAGGAAACATGATGATACAGAGAGAGAGGAGAAGATACATGATGATACAGAGAGAGAGGAGAGGAAACATGATGATACAGAGAGAGAGAGGAGAGGAAACATGATGATAGAGAGAGAGAGAGGAGAGGAAACATGATGATACAGAGAGAGAGGAGAAGATACATGATGATACAGGGAGAGAGAGGAGAGGAAACATGATGATACAGAGAGAGAGGGGAGGAACCATGATGATACAGGGAGAGAGAGGAGAGGAAACATGATGATAGAGAGAGAGAGAGGAGAGGAAACATGATGATACAGAGAGAGAGGAGAAGATACATGATGATACACGGAGAGAGAGGAGAGGAAACATGATGATACAGAGAGAGAGGGGAGGAACCATGATGATACAGGGAGAGAGAGAGGAGGAAACATGATGATAGAGAGAGAGAGAGGAGAGGAAACATGATGATACAGAGAGAGAGGAGAAGATACATGATGATACAGAGAGAGAGGAGAAGATACATGATGATACAGAGAGAGGAGAGGGGAGGAACCATGATGATACAGGGAGAGAGAGAGGAGGAAACATGATGATAGAGAGAGAGAGAGGAGAGGAAACATGATGATACAGAGAGAGAGGAGAAGATACATGATGATACAGAGAGAGAGGAGAAGATACATGATGATACAGAGAGAGGAGAGGAGAGGATACATCATGATACAGAGAGAGGAGAGGAAACATGATGATACAGAGAGAGAGGGGAGATGAAACATGATGATACAGGGAGAGAGGAGAGGAAACATGATGATACAGAGAGAGAGGAGAGGAAACATGATGATACAGAGAGAGAGGGGAGGAAGCATGATGATACAGAGAGAGAGAGGAGAGGAAACATGATGATACAGAGAGAGAGAGGGGAGAGGAAACATGATGATACAGAGAGAGAGGAGAGGAAAGATGATGATAGAGAGAGAGAGAGGAGAGGAAACATGATGATACAGAGAGAGGAGAGTAAAGATGATGATAGAGAGAGAGAGAGGAGAGGAAACATGATGATACAGAGAGAGAGGAGAGGAAACATGATGATACAGAGAGAGAGGAGAGGAAACATGATGATACAGAGAGAGAGAGAGGAAACTTGATGATACAGAGAGAGAGGAGAGGAAACATGATGATACAGAGAGAGAGGAGAGGAAACATTATGATACAGAGAGAGAGGAGAGGAAACATGATGATACAGAGAGAGAGAGGAGAAGATACATGATGATACAGGGAGAGAGAGGAGAGGAAACATGATGATACAGAGAGAGAGGAGAGGAAACATGATGATACAGAGAGAGAGGCGAGGAAACATGATGATACAGGGAGAGAGGAGAGGAAACATGATGATACAGAGAGAGAGGAGAGGAAACATGATGATACAGAGAGAGGAGAGGAAACATGATGATACAGGGAGAGAGGAGAGGAAACATGATGATACAGAGAGAGAGAGGGGAGAGGAAACATGATGATACAGAGAGAGAGGAGAGGAAAGATGATGATAGAGAGAGAGAGAGGAGAGGAAACATGATGATACAGAGAGAGAGAGGAGAGGAAACATGATGATACAGAGAGAGAGGAGAGGAAAGATGATGATAGAGAGAGAGAGAGGAGAGGAAACATGATGATACAGAGAGAGGAGAGGAAACATGATGATACAGGGAGAGAGGAGAGGAAACATGATGATACAGAGAGAGAGAGGGGAGAGGAAACATGTTGATACAGAGAGAGAGGGGAGGAAACATGATGATACAGAGAGAGAGAGGAGAGGAAACATGATGATACAGAGAGAGAGGAAACATGATGATACAGAGAGAGAGAGAGCAGAGGAAACATGATGATACAGAGAGAGAGGAGAGGAAACATGATGATAGAGAGAGAGAGAGGAGAGGAAACATGATGATACAGAGAGAGGAGAGGAGAGGATACATGATGATACAGAGAGAGGAGAGGAAACATGATGATACAGAGAGAGAGGAGAGGAAACATGATGATACAGAGAGAGAGGAGAGGAAACATGATGATACAGAGAGAGAGAGGAGAGGAAACATGATGATACAGAGAGAGAGAGGAGGAAACATGATGATACAGAGAGAGAGAGAGGAGAGGATACATGATGATACAGAGAGAGAGGAGAGGAAACATGATGATACAGAGAGAGAGAGGAGAGGAAACATGATGATACAGAGAGAGAGGAGAGGAAACATGATGATACAGAGAGAGGAGAGGAAACATGATGATACAGAGAGAGAGGAGAGGAAACATGATGATACAGAGAGAGAGAGGAGAGGAAACATGATGATACAGAGAGAGGAGAGGAGAGGATACATGATGATACAGAGAGAGGAGAGGAAACATGATGATACAGAGAGAGAGGAGAGGAAACATGATGATACAGAGAGAGAGGAGAGGAAACATGATGATACAGAGAGAGAGAGGAGAGGAAACATGATGATACAGAGAGAGAGGAGAGGAAACATGATGATACAGAGAGAGAGAGAGGAGAGGATACATGATGATACAGAGAGAGAGGAGAGGAAACATGATGATACAGAGAGAGAGAGGAGAGGAAACATGATGATACAGAGAGAGAGGAGAGGAAACATGATGATACAGAGAGAGGAGAGGAAACATGATGATACAGAGAGAGAGGAGAGGAAACATGATGATACAGAGAGAGAGAGGAGAGGAAACATGATGATACAGAGAGAGAGGAGAGGATACATGATGATACAGAGAGAGAGGAGAGAGGAAACATGATGATACAGAGAGAGAGAGGGGAGGAAACATGATGATACAGAGAGAGAGGGGAGGAAACATGATGATACAGAGAGAGAGGAGAGGAAACATGATGATACAGAGAGAGAGAGGAGAGGAAACATGATGATACAGAGAGAGAGGAGAGGATACATGATGATACAGAGAGAGAGGAGAGAGGAAACATGATGATACAGAGAGAGAGAGGGGAGGAAACATGATGATACAGAGAGAGAGGGGAGGAAACATGATGATACAGAGAGAGAGGAGAGGAAACATGATGATACAGAGAGAGAGAGGAGAGGAAACATGATGATACAGAGAGAGAGGGGAGAGGAAACATGATGACACAGAGAGAGAGAGAGGAGAGGAAACATGATGATACAGAGAGAGAGAGGAGAGGAAACATGATGATACAGAGAGAGAGAGAGGAGAGGAAATATGATGATACAGAGAGAGAGGAGAGGAAACATGATGATACAGAGAGAGAGAGGAGAGGAAACATGATGATACAGAGAGAGAGAGGAGAGGAAACATGATGATACAGAGAGAGAGGAGAGGAAACATGATGATACAGAGAGAGGAGAGGAAACATGATGATACATAGAGAGAGAGAGGAGAGGAGACATGATGATACAGAGAGAGGAGAGGAAACATGATGATACAGAGAGAGAGAGGAGAGGAAACATGATGATACAGAGAGAGAGGAGAGGAAACATGATGATACAGAGAGAGGAGAGGAAACATGATGATACAGAGAGAGAGAGGAGAGGAAACATGATGATACAGAGAGAGAGGAGAGGAAACATGATGATACAGGGAGAGAGAGGAGAGGAAACATGATGATACAGAGAGAGAGGAGAGGAAACATGATGATACAGAGAGAGGAGAGGAAACATGATGATACAGAGAGAGAGAGAGGAGAGGAGACATGATGATACAGAGAGAGGAGAGGAAACATGATGATACAGGGAGAGAGAGGAGAGGAAACATGATGATACAGAGAGAGAGGAGAGGAAACATGATGATACAGAGAGAGGAGAGGAAACATGATGATACAGAGAGAGAGAGAGGAGAGGAGACATGATGATACAGAGAGAGAGGAGAGAGGAAAGATGATGATAGAGAGAGAGGGGAGAGGAGAGGAAAGATGATGATAGAGAGAGAGGGGAGAGGAAAGATGATGATACAGAGAGAGAGGGGAGAGGAAAGATGATGATAGAGAGAGAGAGGAGAGGATACATGATGATACAGAGAGAGAGAGAGGAGAGGAGACACATGAGAGATAGAAGATGATGAAGCTAACAAGATCACATTATAGGGTAGTTCCAATGATGGAGGAACAAAATGTCATTCCGTTAGAAGACAACCATTTACCGTACGACCTGAATCTTACTTTCGCTGTCCTCGTCCCCAGGCTAAACCGCTACTGCATAACATTAATTAAACTGTCACTAACTTCTGTGAGGCATGTGGTTTTTCTACTGAGCTAAAAAAAGACACACTGCAAGGGGTCTAAGTCACCAAAGATCTCCTATGTGGATAACTGACTAAATAACTGCAGGACCCAATCCATTGCCTTCATGTGTTGAATTATATTACCCGTAGCTGGTTCAAGCTTCTGTGTGTATGCGGTTTGTTATCGAACTAAACAGACTGTACTGTATACTGTATTGGCATCACTAAAGAACCCCTATGCACATACCTGTATTTGACTCAGGTACTAACAGAGTCCATACAGTATAATGTATTTGACTAAGGTACTAACGGAGTCCATACAGTATAATGTATTTGACTAAGGCACTAACAGAGTCCATACAGTATAATGTATTTGACTAACGTACTAACAGAGTCCATACAGTATAATGCATTTGACTAAGTCAAAAACATAGTCCATACAGTATAATGTATTTGACTCAGTCACAAACAGAGTCCATACAGTATAATGTATTTGACTAAGGTACTAACAGAGTCCATACAGTATAATGTATTTGACTAAGTCACAAACAGAGTCCATACAGTATAATGTATTTGACTAAGGCACTAACAGAGTCCATACAGTATAATGTATTTGACTCAGGTACTAACATAGTCCATACAGTATAATGTATTTGACTCAGGCACAAACAGAGTCCATACAGTATAATGCATTTGACTCAGGTACTAACATAGTCCATACAGTATAATGTATTTGACTCAGGCACAAACAGAGTCCATACAGTATAATGTATTTGACTCAAATACTAACAGAGTCCATACAGTATAATGTATTTGACTCAGGCACAAACAGAGTCCATACAGTATAATGTATTTGACTCAGGCACAAATAGAGTCCATACAGTATAGTGTATTTGACTAAGTCGCAGTGTCAATATAATGTATTTTAATAAGTCAATAAATGCTCCCTAAGTTGTTTTGCAGGATGGAGACAACTAATCACTGTGGACATTAAACCCTGTTGTGTTTTCACCTGTACCTCTTGGGACCAGGAACATCTCTGTTGTTTTTTCACCTGCACCTCTTGGATCCAGGAACATCCACAAACTCTCTCTCTCTCTCTGTTGTGTTTTCACAGGAACCTTCAAACGAATTAAGCCTGCCCCTGATTAAACAAGGCAGCTAATTACAATGTCTTAATTGCTGTTGTTAATTACTGACGCCCCCTCTCCCTCTCTCTCTCTCTCTCTCAGAGCCCAAAGTTGGAGCCCTCTGTGATCATAGAGAATTAATAGCAGGACACCAGCAGTCATTCAGTCTGTTTGTCTTTATTTACTGAGACCATCTTAAATTCACCATGTTCCCAAATATAGTGCACTACTTTTGACCAAGGCTCATAGGGCGAATAGGCCTCTGGTCTAATGTAGTCCACTATATAGGGAATAGGGCTCCATAGGGCTTTATAGGGCTCTGGTCTATAGTAGTACCACTATATAGGGAATAGGGCTCTGGTCTAAAGTAGTGCACTATATAGGGAATAGGAATCTGGTTCTAAAGTAGTGCACTATATAGGGAATAGGGCTCCATAGGGCTTTATAGGGCTCTGGTCTATAGTAGTACCACTATATAGGGAATAGGGATCTGGTCTATAGTAGTACCACTATATAGGGAATAGGGCTCTGGTCTATAGTAGTACCACTATATAGGGAATAGGGCTCTGGTCTAATGTAGTGCACTATATAGGGAATAGGGCTCTGGTCTATAGTAGTGCACTATATAGGAATAGGGCTATTTGGGATTTGTGTTGGCCTCTGTGTTTATTTGGCCTCTGTGTTTATTTGGCCTCTGTGTTTATTTGGCCTCTGCGTTTATTTGGCCTCTGTGTTTATTTGGCCTCTGCGTTTATTTGGCCTCTGTGTTTATTTGGCCTCTGCGTTTATTTGGCCTCTGTGTTTATTTGGCCTCTGTGTTTATTTGGCCTCTGTGTTGGCCGAATGGAACAGACAGCAGACTGATATCCAGGGGACAGAGAGACAGACGGACGTTCTGCTGTCTGACCAGGGCCCTAAACCCAAACCACTGGGTTTGTTGTCACGGAGGAGGATTTCCAGGTAGGAACATCGGTGTCTTAACGTGGTACTAACGTATATAACCACACTAAGTTGTGTAGATTGGATGAGTTCTGCAATCAAGTTGTGGATGTAGGAAAGGATCTGTCAGGTAACAGAAAACTACATGGTATGACCCTCACCTGGACTACTGTAGCAGGTAGAGATACTACATGGTATGACCCTCACCTGGACTACTGTAACAGGTAGAGATACTACATGGTATGACCCTCACCTGGACTACTGTAGCAGGTAGAGATACTACATGGTATGACCCTCACCTGGACTACTGTAACAGGTAGAGATACTACATGGTATGACCCTCACCTGGACTACTGTAACAGGTAGAGATACTACATGGTATGACCCTCACCTGGAACACTGTAGCAGGTAGAGAAACTACATGGTATGACCCTCACCTGGACTACTGTAGCAGGTAGAGATACTACATGGTATGACCCTCACCTGGACTACTGTAGCAGGTAGAGATACTACATGGTATGACCCTCACCTGGACTACTGTAGCAGGTAGAGATACTACATGGTATGACCCTCACCTGGACTACTGTAGCAGGTAGAGATACTACATGGTATGACCCTCACCTGGACTACTGTAACAGGTAGAGATACTACATGGTATGACCCTCACCTGGACTACTGTAGCAGGTAGAGATACTACATGGTATGACCCTCACCTGGACTACTGTAGCAGGTAGAGATACTACATGGTATGACCCTCACCTGGACTACTGTAGCAGGTAGAGATACTACATGGTATGACCCTCACCTGGACTACTGTAGCAGGTAGAGATACTACATGGTATGACCCTCACCTGGACTACTGTAGCAGGTAGAGATACTACATGGTATGACCCTCACCTGGACTACTGTAACAGGTAGAGATACTACATGGTACGACCCTCACCTGGACTACTGTAACAGGTAGATATACTACATGGTATGACCCTCACCTGGACTACTGTAGCAGGTAGAGATACTACATGGTATGACCCTCACCTGGACTACTGTAGCAGGTAGAGATACTACATGGTATGACCCTCACCTGGACTACTGTAACAGGTAGAGATACTACATGGTATGACCCTCACCTGGACTACTGTAGCAGGTAGAGATACTACATGGTATGACCCTCACCTGGACTACTGTAGCAGGTAGAGATACTACATGGTATGACCCTCACCTGGACTACTGTAGCAGGTAGAGATACTACATGGTATGACCCTCACCTGGACTACTGTAGCAGCTAGAGATACTACATGGTATGACCCTCACCTGGACTACTGTAGCAGGTAGAGATACTACATGGTATGACCCTCACCTGGACTACTGTAGCAGGTAACAGAGATACTACATGGTATGACCCTCACCTGACCTACTGTAGCAGGGAGAGATACTACATGGTATGACCCTCACCTGGACTACTGTAACAGGTAGAGATACTACATGGTATGACCCTCACCTGGACTACTGTAGCAGGTAACAGAGATACTACATGGTATGACCCTCACCTGGACTACTCTAGCAGGTAGAGATACTACATGGTATGACCCTCACCTGGACTACTGTAGCAGGTAACAGAGATACTACATGGTATGACCCTCACCTGACCTACTGTAGCAGGTAGAGATACTACATGGTATGACCCTCACCTGGACTACTGTAGCAGGTAGAGATACTACATGGTATGACCCTCACCTGGACTACTGTAACAGGTAGAGATACTACATGGTATGACCCTCACATGGACTACTGTAACAGGTAGAGATACTACATGGTATGACCCTCACCTGGACTACTGTAGCAGGTAGTGATACTACATGGTATGACCCTCACCTGGACTACTGTAGCAGGTAGAGATACTACATGGTATGACCCTCACCTGGACTACTGTAACAGGTAACAGAGAAACGACATGGTATGACCCTCACCTGGACTACTGTAGCAGGTAGAGTAACTACATGGTATGACCCTCACCTAGACTACTGTAGCAGGTAGAGATACTGGTATGACCCTCACCTGGACTACTGTAGCAGGTAGAGATACTACATGGTATGACCCTCACCTGGACTACTGTAACAGGTAGAGAAACTACATGGTATGATCCTCACCTGGACTACTGTAACAGGTAGAGATACTACATGGTATGACCCTCACCTGGACTACTGTAGCAGGTAACAGAGTAACTACATGGTATGACCCTCACCTGGACTACTGTAACAGGTAGAGATACTACATGGTATGACCCTCACCTGGACTACTGTAGCAGGTAACAGATTAACTACATGGTATGACCCTCACCTGGACTACTGTAGCAGGTAGAGATACTACATGGTATGACCCTCACCTGGACTACTGTAGCAGGTAGAGATACTACATGGTATGACCCTCACCTGGACCACTGTAACAGGTAGAGATACTACATGGTATGACCCTCACCTGGACTACTGTAGCAGGTAGAGATACTACATGGTATGACCCTCACCTGGACTACTGTAAAAGGTAACAGAGAAACGACATGGTATGACCCTCACCTGGACTACTGTAGCAGGTAGAGTAACTACATGGTATGACCCTCACCTGGACTACTGTAACAGGTAGAGATACTACATGGTATGACCCTCACCTGGACTACTGTAACAGGTAGAGATACTACATGGTATGACCCTCACCTGGAACACTGTAGCAGGTAGAGAAACTACATGGTATGACCCTCACCTGGACTACTGTAGCAGGTAGAGATACTACATGGTATGACCCTCACCTGGACTACTGTAGCAGGTAGAGATACTACATGGTATGACCCTCACCTGGACTACTGTAGCAGGTAGAGATACTACATGGTATGACCCTCACCTGGACTACTGTAGCAGGTAGAGATACTACATGGTATGACCCTCACCTGGACTACTGTAACAGGTAGAGATACTACATGGTATGACCCTCACCTGGACTACTGTAGCAGGTAGAGATACTACATGGTATGACCCTCACCTGGACTACTGTAGCAGGTAGAGATACTACATGGTATGACCCTCACCTGGACTACTGTAGCAGGTAGAGATACTACATGGTATGACCCTCACCTGGACTACTGTAGCAGGTAGAGATACTACATGGTATGACCCTCACCTGGACTACTGTAGCAGGTAGAGATACTACATGGTATGACCCTCACCTGGACTACTGTAACAGGTAGAGATACTACATGGTACGACCCTCACCTGGAGGACTGTAACAGGTAGATATACTACATGGTATGACCCTCACCTGGACTACTGTAGCAGGTAGAGATACTACATGGTATGACCCTCACCTGGACTACTGTAGCAGGTAGAGATACTACATGGTATGACCCTCACCTGGACTACTGTAACAGGTAGAGATACTACATGGTATGACCCTCACCTGGACTACTGTAGCAGGTAGAGATACTACATGGTATGACCCTCACCTGGACTACTGTAGCAGGTAGAGATACTACATGGTATGACCCTCACCTGGACTACTGTAGCAGGTAGAGATACTACATGGTATGACCCTCACCTGGACTACTGTAGCAGCTAGAGATACTACATGGTATGACCCTCACCTGGACTACTGTAGCAGGTAGAGATACTACATGGTATGACCCTCACCTGGACTACTGTAGCAGGTAACAGAGATACTACATGGTATGACCCTCACCTGACCTACTGTAGCAGGGAGAGATACTACATGGTATGACCCTCACCTGGACTACTGTAACAGGTAGAGATACTACATGGTATGACCCTCACCTGGACTACTGTAGCAGGTAACAGAGATACTACATGGTATGACCCTCACCTGGTCTACTCTAGCAGGTAGAGATACTACATGGTATGACCCTCACCTGGACTACTGTAGCAGGTAACAGAGATACTACATGGTATGACCCTCACCTGACCTACTGTAGCAGGTAGAGATACTACATGGTATGACCCTCACCTGGACTACTGTAGCAGGTAGAGATACTACATGGTATGACCCTCACCTGGACTACTGTAACAGGTAGAGATACTACATGGTATGACCCTCACCTGGACTACTGTAACAGGTAGAGATACTACATGGTATGACCCTCACCTGGACTACTGTAGCAGGTAGTGATACTACATGGTATGACCCTCACCTGGACTACTGTAGCAGGTAGAGATACTACATGGTATGACCCTCACCTGGACTACTGTAACAGGTAACAGAGAAACGACATGGTATGACCCTCACCTGGACTACTGTAGCAGGTAGAGTAACTACATGGTATGACCCTCACCTAGACTACTGTAGCAGGTAGAGATACTGGTATGACCCTCACCTGGACTACTGTAGCAGGTAGAGATACTACATGGTATGACCCTCACCTGGACTACTGTAACAGGTAGAGAAACTACATGGTATGATCCTCACCTGGACTACTGTAACAGGTAGAGATACTACATGGTATGACCCTCACCTGGACTACTGTAGCAGGTAACAGAGTAACTACATGGTATGACCCTCACCTGGACTACTGTAACAGGTAGAGATACTACATGGTATGACCCTCACCTGGACTACTGTAGCAGGTAACAGAGTAACTACATGGTATGACCCTCACCTGGACTACTGTAGCAGGTAGAGATACTACATGGTATGACCCTCACCTGGACTACTGTAACAGGTAGAGATACTACATGGTATGACCCTCACCTGGGCTACTGTAGCAGGTAGAGATACTACATGGTATGACCCTCACCTGGACCACTGTAACAGGTAGAGATACTACATGGTATGACCCTCACCTGGACTACTGTAGCAGGTAGAGATACTACATGGTATGACCCTCACCTGGACTACTGTAAAAGGTAACAGAGAAACGACATGGTATGACCCTCACCTGGACTACTGTAGCAGGTAGAGTAACTACATGGTATGACCCTCACCTGGACTACTGTAGCAGGTAGAGATACTACATGGTATGACCCTCACCTGGACTACTGTAGGAGGTAGAGATACTACATGGTATGACCCTCACCTGGACCACTGTAGGAGGTAGAGATACTACATGGTATGACCCTCACCTGGACTACTGTAGCAGGTAGAGATACTACATGGTATGACCCTCACCTGGACCACTGTAGGAGGTAGAGATACTACATGGTATGACCCTCACCTGGACTACTGTAGCAGGTAGAGATACTACATGGTATGACCCTCACCTGGACTACTGTAACAGGTAACAGAGATACTACATGGTATGACCCTCACCTGGACTACTGTAACAGGTAGAGATACTACATGGTATGACCCTCACCTGGACTACTGTAACAGGTAGAGATACTACATGGTATGACCCTCACCTGGACTACTGTAACAGGTAGAGATACTACATGGTATGACCCTCACCTGGACTACTGTAACAGGTAGAGAAACTACATGGTATGACCCTCACCTGGACTACTGTAGCAGGTAGAGATACTACATGGTATGACCCTCACCTGGACTAGTGTAACAGGTAGAGAAACTACATGGTATGACCCTCACCTGGACTACTGTAACAGGTAGAGATACTACATGGTATGACCCTCACCTGGACTACTGTAACAGGCAGAGATACTACATGTTTTGACCCTCACCTGGACTACTGTAACAGGTAGAGATACTACATGGTATGACCCTCACCTGGACTACTGTAGCAGGTAACAGAGATACTACATGGTATGACCCTCACCTGGAACACTGTAGCAGGTAGAGAAACTACATGGTATGACCCTCACCTGGACTACTGTAGCAGGTAGAGACACTACATGGTATGACCCTCACCTGGACTACTGTAGCAGGTAGAGATACTACATGGTACGACCCTCACCTGGACTACTGTAACAGGTAGAGATACTACATGGTATGACCCTCACCTGGACTACTGTAGCAGGTAGAGATACTACATGGTATGACCCTCACCTGGACTACTGTAGCAGGTAGAGAAACGACATGGTATGACCCTCACCTGGACTACTGTAGCAGGTAGAGATACTACATGGTATGACCCTCACCTGGACTACTGTAACAGGTAGAGATACTACATGGTATGACCCTCACCTGGACTACTGTAGCAGGTAGAGATACTACATGGTATGACCCTCACCTGGACTACTGTAACAGCTAGAGAAACTACATGGCATGACCCTCACCTGGACTACTGTAAAAGGTAACAGAGAAACGACATGGTATGACCCTCACCTGGACTACTGTAGCAGGTAGAGTAACTACATGGTATGACCCTCACCTAGACTACTGTAGCAGGTAGAGATACTACATGGTATGACCCTCACCTGGACTACTGTAGCAGGTAGAGATACTACATGGTATGACCCTGACCTGGACTACTGTAGCAGGTAGAGATACTACATGGTATGACCCTCACCTGGACTACTGTAACAGGTAGAGAAACTACATGGTATGACCCTCACCTGGACTACTGTAGCAGGTAGAGATACTACATGGTATGACCCTCACCTGGACTACTGTAACAGGTAGAGAAACTACATGGTATGACCCTCACCTGGACTACTGTAACAGGTAGAGATACTACATGGTATGACCCTCACCTGGACTACTGTAACAGGTAGAGATACTACATGGTATGACCCTCACCTGGACTACTGTAACAGGTAGAGATACTACATGGTATGACCCTCACCTGGACTACTGTAGCAGGTAGAGAAACTACATGGTATGACCCTCACCTGGACTACTGTAACAGGTAGAGAAACTACATGGTATGACCCTCACCTGGACTACTGTAACAGGTAGAGATACTACATGGTATGACCCTCACCTGGACTACTGTAACAGGTAGAGAAACTACATGGTATGACCCTCACCTGGACTACTGTAGCAGGTAGAGAAACTACATGGTATGACCCTCACCTGGACTACTGTAACAGGTAGAGATACTACATGGTATGACCCTCACCTGGACTACTGTAGCAGGTAGAGATACTACATGGTATGACCCTCACCTGGACTACTGTAACAGGTAGAGAAACTACATGGTATGACCCTCACCTGGACTACTGTAACAGGTAGAGATACTACATGGTATGACCCTCACCTGGACTACTGTAGCAGGTAGAGATACTACATGGTATGACCCTCACCTGGACTACTGTAACAGGTAGAGATACTACATGGTATGACCCTCACCTGGACTACTGTAACAGGTAGAGATACTACATGGTATGACCCTCACCTGGACTACTGTAGCAGGTAGAGAAACTACATGGTATGACCCTCACCTGGACTACGGTAACAGGTAGAGAAACTACATGGTATGACCCTCACCTGGACTACTGTAACAGGTAGAGATACTACATGGTATGACCCTCACCTGGACTACTGTAACAGGTAGAGAAACTACATGGTATGACCCTCACCTGGACTACTGTAGCAGGTAGAGAAACTACATGGTATGACCCTCACCTGGACTACTGTAACAGGTAGAGATACTACATGTTATGACCCTCACCTGGACTACTGTAGCAGGTAGAGATACTACATGGTATGACCCTCACCTGGACTACTGTAACAGGTAGAGATACTACATGGTATGACCCTCACCTGGACTACTGTAACAGGTAGATAAACTACATGGTATGACCCTCACCTGGACTACTGTAGCAGGTAACAGAGATACTACATGGTATGACCCTCACCTGGACTACTGTAACAGGTAACGGAGATACTACATGGTATGACCGTCACCTGGACTACTGTAGGAGGTAGAGATACTACATGGTATGACCCTCACCTGGACTACTGTAACAGGTAGAGATACTACATGGTATGACCCTCACCTGGACTACTGTAGCAGGTAGAGAAACTACATGGTATGACCCTCACCTGGACTACTGTAGCAGGTAACAGAGATACTGCATGGTATGACCCTCACCTGGACTACTGTAACAGGTAGAGATACTACATGGTATGACCCTCACCTGGACTACTGTAACAGGTAGAGATACTACATGGTATGACCCTCACCTGGACTACTGTAGCAGGTAGAGATACTACATGGTATGACCCTCACCTGGACTACTGTAACAGGTAGAGATACTACATGGTATGACCCTCACCTGGACTACTGTAGCAGGTAGAGATACTACATGGTATGACCCTCACCTGGACTACTGTAACAGGTAGAGATACTACATGGTATGACCCTCACCTGGACTACTGTAACAGGTAGAGAAACTACATGGTATGACCCTCACCTGGACTACTGTAACAGGTAGAGAAACTACATGGTATGACCCTCACCTGGACTACTGTAACAGGTAGAGATACTACATGGTATGACCCTCACCTGGACTACTGTAGCAGGTAGAGATACTACATGGTATGACCCTCACCTGGACTACTGTAACAGGTAGAGATACTACATGGTATGACCCTCACCTGTACCACTGTAACAGGTAACAGAGATACTACATGGTATGACCCTCACCTGGACTACTGTAGCAGGTCTTGTTGCAGCAGGTTCAGTTGGTAAACACATTGGGTGGCTGAAAATGACCTGTACGTTGGTACCGTTAGTCTAGACTGGGTTGGTAATGTAAAACTGTGTAGGTAGCTGTGCAGGTGGGTATATGGTTTGGTAGGTAACATAACTGTAGTTACCTGTGCAGGTGGGTATATGGTTTGGTAGGTAACATGACTGTAGTTACCTGTGCAGGTGGGTATATGGTTTGTTAGGTAACATGACTGTAGTTACCTGTGCAGGTGAGTATATGGTTTGGTAGGTAACATAACTGTAGTTACCTGTGCAGGTGGGTATATGGTTTGTTAGGTAACATGACTGTAGTTACCTGTGCAGGTGGGTATATGGTTTGTTAGGTAACATGACTGTAGTTACCTGTGCAGGTGGGTATATGGTTTGTTAGGTAACATGACTGTAGTTACCTGTGCAGTTGGGTATATGGTTTGGTAGGTAACATAACTGTAGTTACCTGTGCAGGTGGGTATATGGTTTGGTAGGTAACATAACTGTAGTTACCTGTGCAGGTGGGTATATGGTTTGGTAGGTAACATAACTGTAGTTACCTGTGCAGGTGGGTATGTGGTTTGTTAGGTAACATGACTGTAGTTACCTGTGCAGTTGGGTATATGGTTTGTTAGGTAACATGACTGTAGTTACCTGTGCAGGTGGGTATATGGTTTGGTAGGTAACATGTCTGTGTTGTTACCTGGGGTGTTGGGTTAACATGTCTTACCTGTACAGGTGGGGGGGTCAGGCTGCCAGAAGAAGCGGCTGTTGATCTCTGTGCAGGTGATCTTGGTGGCCCCCTGGAGGACGTAACCGGGATCGCACTGGAACAGGACATGGTCTCCTGGCTCCTTGCTGTCCCCACTGCGAGTCCCGTTGGCAGGCAGTCCAGGGTCGTTGCATGACGTAGCGGTAGACACTGGAGACAGAGGAAGACTCCAGGATGTTAGAGCAGGGAAGATAGAGGAAGACTCCAGGATGTTAGAGCAGAGAAGATAGAGGAAGACTCCAGGATGTTAGAGCAGAGAAGATAGAGGAAGACTCCAGGATGTTAGAGCAGAGAAGATAGAGGAAGACTCCAGGATGTTAGAGCAGAGAAGATAGAGGAAGACTCCAGGATGTTAGAGCAGAGAAGATAGAGGAAGACTCCAGGATGTTAGAGCAGAGAAGATAGAGGAAGACTCCAGGATGTTAGAGCAGAGAAGATAGAGGAAGACTCCAGGATGTTAAGGCCTGTAAAGAAGAGCAGAGACGTTCTATATGGATTTATACAGCCTGTAAAGAGGAGCAGAGACGTTCTATATGGATTTATACAGCCTGTAAAGAGGAACAGAGACGTTCTATATGGATTTATACAGCCTGTAAAGAGGAGCAGAGACGTTCTATATGGATTTATACAGCCTGTAAAGAGGAGCAGAGACGTTCTATATGGATTTATACAGCCTGTAAAGAGGAGCAGAGACGTTCTATATGGATTTATACAGCCTGTAAAGATGAACAGAGACGTTCTATATGGATTTATACAGCCTGTAAAGATGAACAGAGACGTTCTATATGGATTTATACAGCCTGTAAAGATGAACAGAGACGTTCTATATGGATTTATACAGCCTGTAAAGATGAGCAGAGACGTTCTATATGGATTTATACAGCCTGTAAAGATGAGCAGAGACGTTCTATATGGATTTATACAGCCTGTAAAGATGAACAGAGACGTTCTATATGGATTTATACAGCCTGTAAAGATGAACAGAGACGTTCTATATGGATTTATACAGCCTGTAAAGATGAGCAGAGACGTTCTATATGGATTTATACAGCCTGTAAAGATGAGCAGAGACGTTCTATATGGATTTATACAGCCTGTAAAGATGAGCAGAGACGTTCTATATGGATTTATACAGCCTGTAAAGATGAGCAGAGACGTTCTATATGGATTTATACAGCCTGTAAAGAGGAGCAGAGACGTTCTATATGGATTTATACAGCCTGTCAAGAGGAAAAGAGACGTTCTATATGGATGTATACAGCCTGTAAAGATGAGCAGAGACGTTCTATATGGATTTATACAGCCTGTAAAGAGGAACAGAGACGTTCTATATGGATTTATACAGCCTGTAAAGATGAACAGAGACGTTCTATATGGATTTATACAGCCTGTAAAGATGAGCAGAGACGTTCTATATGGATTTATACAGCCTGTAAAGATGAGCAGAGACGTTCTATATGGATTTATACAGCCTGTAAAGATGAACAGAGACGTTCTATATGGATTTATACAGCCTGTAAAGATGAACAGAGACGTTCTATATGGATTTATACAGCCTGTAAAGAGGAGCAGAGACGTTCTATATGGATTTATACAGCCTGTAAAGATGAACAGAGACGTTCTATATGGATGTATACAGCCTGTAAAGATGAGCAGAGACGTTCTATATGGATTTATACAGCCTGTAAAGATGAGCAGAGACGTTCTATATGGATTTATACAGCCTGTAAAGATGAACAGAGACGTTCTATATGGATTTATACAGCCTGTAAAGATGAACAGAGACGTTCTATATGGATTTATACAGCCTGTAAAGAGGAACAGAGACGTTCTATATGGATTTATACAGCCTGTAAAGATGAACAGAGACGTTCTATATGGATTTATACAGCCTGTAAAGATGAACAGAGACGTTCTATATGGATGTATACAGCCTGTAAAGATGAACAGAGACGTTCTATATGGATTTATACAGCCTGTAAAGATGAACAGAGACGTTCTATATGGATTTATACAGCCTGTAAAGATGAACAGAGACGTTCTATATGGATTTATACAGCCTGTAAAGATGAACAGAGACGTTCTATATGGATTTATACAGCCTGTAAAGATGAGCAGAGACGTTCTATATGGATGTATACAGCCTGTAAAGATGAGCAGAGACGTTCTATATGGATTTATACAGCCTGTAAAGATGAGCAGAGACGTTCTATATGGATTTATACAGCCTGTAAAGATGAGCAGAGACGTTCTATATGGATTTATACAGCCTGTAAAGATGAGCAGAGACGTTCTATATGGATTTATACAGCCTGTAAAGAGGAGCAGAGACGTTCTATATGGATGTATACAGCCTGTAAAGATGAGCAGAGACGTTCTATATGGATTTATACAGCCTGTAAAGATGAGCAGAGACGTTCTATATGGATTTATACAGCCTGTAAAGATGAACAGAGACGTTCTATATGGATTTATACAGCCTGTAAAGATGAGCAGAGACGTTCTATATGGATTTATACAGCCTGTAAAGATGAGCAGAGACGTTCTATATGGATTTATACAGCCTGTAAAGATGAGCAGAGACGTTCTATATGGATTTATACAGCCTGTAAAGATGAGCAGAGACGTTCTATATGGATTTATACAGCCTGTAAAGATGAGCAGAGACGTTCTATATGGATTTATACAGCCTGTAAAGATGAGCAGAGACGTTCTATATGGATTTATACAGCCTGTAAAGAGGAGCAGAGACGTTCTATATGGATTTATACAGCCTGTAAAGAGGAACAGAGACGTTCTATATGGATTTATACAGCCTGTAAAGATGAGCAGAGACGTTCTATATGGATTTATGCAGCCTGTAAAGAGGAGCAGAGACGTTCTATATGGATTTATACAGCCTGTAAAGAGGAACAGAGACGTTCTATATGGATTTATACAGCCTGTAAAGAGGAGCAGAGACGTTCTATATGGATTTATACAGCCTGTAAAGATGAGCAGAGACGTTCTATATGGATGTATACAGCCTGTAAAGATGAGCAGAGACGTTCTATATGGATTTATACAGCCTGTAAAGATGAGCAGAGACGTTCTATATGGATTTATACAGCCTGTAAAGATGAGCAGAGACGTTCTATATGGATGTATACAGCCTGTAAAGAAGAGCAGAGACGTTCTATATGGATTTATACAGCCTGTAAAGATGAGCAGAGACGTTCTATATGGATTTATACAGCCTGTAAAGATGAACAGAGACGTTCTATATGGATTTATACAGCCTGTAAAGAGGAACAGAGACGTTCTATATGGATTTATACAGCCTGTAAAGATGAGCAGAGACGTTCTATATGCATTTATACAGCCTGTAAAGATGAGCAGAGACGTTCTATATGGATTTATACAGCCTGTAAAGATGAGCAGAGACGTTCTATATGGATTTATACAGCCTGTAAAGACGAGCAGAGACGTTCTATATGGATTTATACAGCCTGTAAAGATGAGCAGAGACGTTCTATATGGATTTATACAGCCTGTAGAGTTGAACAGAGACGTTCTATATGGATTTATACAGCCTGTAAAGAGGAGCAGAGACGTTCTATATGGATTTATACAGCTGGTAAAGATGAACAGAGACGTTCTATATGGATTTATACAGCCTGTAAAGAGGAGCAGAGACGTTCTATATGGATTTATACAGCCTGTAAAGATGAACAGAGACGTTCTATATGGATTTATACAGCCTGTAAAGAGGAGCAGAGACGTTCTATATGGATGTATACAGCCTGTAAAGAGGAGCAGAGACGTTCTATATGGATTTATACAGCCTGTAAAGATGAGCAGAGACGTTCTATATGGATTTATACAGCCTGTAAAGAGGAACAGAGACGTTCTATATGGATTTATACAGCCTGTAAAGAGGAACAGAGACGTTCTATATGGATTTATACAGCCTGTAAAGATGAGCAGAGACGTTCTATATGGATTTATACAGCCTGTAAAGAAGAGCAGAGACGTTCTATATGGATTTATACAGCCTGTAAAGATGAACAGAGACGTTCTATATGGATATATACAGCCTGTAAAGATGAACAGAGACGTTCTATATGGATTTATACAGCCTGTAAAGATGAACAGAGACGTTCTATAAGGATTTATACAGCCTGTAAAGATGAACAGAGACGTTCTATATGGATTTATACAGCCTGTAAAGATGAGCAGAGACGTTCTATATGGATTTATACAGCCTGTAAAGAGGAGCAGAGACGTTCTATATGGATTTATACAGCCTGTAAAGTTGAGCAGAGACGTTCTATATGGATTTATACAGCCTGTAAAGATGAGCAGAGGCGTTCTATATGGATTTATACAGCCTGTAAAGATGAGCAGAGACGTTATATATGGATTTATACAGCCTGTAAAGATGAACAGAGACGTTCTATATGGATTTATACAGCCTGTAAAGATGAGCAGAGACGTTCTATATGGATTTATACAGCCTGTAAAGAGGAGCAGAGACGTTCTATATGGATTTATACAGCCTGTAAAGATGAGCAGAGACGTTCTATATGGATTTATACAGCCTGTAAAGATGAGCAGAGACGTTCTATATGGATTTATACAGCCTGTAAAGATGAGCAGAGACGTTCTATATGGATTTATACAGCCTGTAAAGATGAGCAGAGACGTTCTATATGGATTTATACAGCCTGTAAAGAGGAGCAGAGACGTTCTATATGGATTTATACAGCCTGTAAAGAGGAACAGAGACGTTCTATATGGATTTATACAGCCTGTAAAGATGAGCAGAGACGTTCTATATGGATTTATACAGCCTGTAAAGATGAACAGAGACGTTCTATATGGATTTATACAGCCTGTAAAGAGGAGCAGAGACGTTCTATATGGATGTATACAGCCTGTAAAGATGAGCAGAGACGTTCTATATGGATTTATACAGCCTGTAAAGATGAGCAGAGACGTTCTATATGGATTTATACAGCCTGTAAAGATGAGCAGAGACGTTCTATATGGATGTATACAGCCTGTAAAGAAGAGCAGAGACGTTCTATATGGATTTATACAGCCTGTAAAGATGAACAGAGACGTTCTATATGGATGTATACAGCCTGTAAAGATGAACAGAGACGTTCTATATGGATTTATACAGCCTGTAAAGATGAGCAGAGACGTTCTATATGGATGTATACAGCCTGTAAAGATGAGCAGAGACATTCTATATGGATTTATACAGCCTGTAAAGATGAACAGAGACGTTCTATATGGATTTATACAGCCTGTAAAGAGGAACAGAGACGTTCTATATGGATTTATACAGCCTGTAAAGATGAGCAGAGACGTTCTATATGCATTTATACAGCCTGTAAAGATGAGCAGAGACGTTCTATATGGATTTATACAGCCTGTAAAGATGAGCAGAGACGTTCTATATGGATTTATACAGCCTGTAAAGATGAGCAGAGACGTTCTATATGGATTTATACAGCCTGTAAAGAGGAGCAGAGACGTTCTATATGGATGTATACAGCCTGTAAAGATGAACAGAGACGTTCTATATGGATTTATACAGCCTGTAAAGATGAACAGAGACGTTCTATATGGATTTATACAGCCTGTAAAGAGGAACAGAGACGTTCTATATGGATTTATACAGCCTGTAAAGATGAGCAGAGACGTTCTATATGGATTTATACAGCCTGTAAAGATGAACAGAGACGTTCTATATGGATTTATACAGCCTGTAAAGATGAGCAGAGACGTTCTATATGGATTTATACAGCCTGTAAAGATGAGCAGAGACGTTCTATATGGATTTATACAGCCTGTAAAGATGAACAGAGACGTTCTATATGGATTTATACAGCCTGTAAAGAGGAACAGAGACGTTCTATATGGATTTATACAGCCTGTAAAGATGAGCAGAGACGTTCTATATGGATTTATACAGCCTGTAAAGATGAACAGAGACGTTCTATATGGATTTATACAGCCTGTAAAGATGAACAGAGACGTTCTATATGGATTTATACAGCCTGTAAAGATGAACAGAGACGTTCTATATGGATTTATACAGCCTGTAAAGATGAACAGAGACGTTCTATATGGATTTATACAGCCTGTAAAGATGAACAGAGACGTTCTATATGGATTTATACAGCCTGTAAAGATGAACAGAGACGTTCTATATGGATTTATACAGCCTGTAAAGATGAGCAGAGACGTTCTATATGGATTTATACAGCCTGTAAAGATGAACAGAGACGTTCTATATGGATTTATAGAGCCTGTAAAGATGAGCAGAGACGTTCTATATGGATTTATACAGCCTGTAAAGAGGAGCAGATACAACCACTTCCCCGCCACATACACACGACTCCACAAACCTCCCTCCACTACACCTTGACACACACAGAGACTCTATCCCTACTTACCAGAGAACTGCAGAGCGAAGCCCTGTTTGGATGTGAAGAAGTCGGTGGTGAACTGGAGGCTGATGGCGTTGAAGGTGCTGTGGGCGTCAGGAGGAAGGGTCGAGCCGCTGAGCTCCCTCAGGAGGACCCCTCCGTCCTGGGGACCGTCCCAGATACGCAACACATCGTGAACCTCCTCCGTATGAAATACCAGGAAGTGGAGACTATGGAGAGAGGAAGTGGAGGTTAGTCATGTGGTAGAGGGGAAGAGAGGAAGACATGGATACGGAGGAAGAGAGGAAATATATGGAGGGCAGATGAGAAGGAAAGGACAGGTGGAGAAGAGGAGAGGTGGGGTGGTAGCAAGGAGATAGATGAGAAGGAAAGTGGAGGAGGAGAGTCAGAGAGGAGAGAAGAAGTGGAGAATTACCTAGGAGATAGGTGAGAAGCAAAGGAGAGGAGGAGAAGTGGAGAGTTATCTAGGAGATAGGTGAGAAGCAAAGGAGAGGAGGAGAGGAGGAGAAGTGGAGAGTTACCTAGGAGATAGGTGAGAAGGAGAGGAGGAGAAGTGGAAGTTGCCTAGGAGATAGGTGAGAATGAAAGGAGAGGAGGAGAAGAGGAGAGGTGGGGAGGTAGCAAGGAGATAGGTGAGAAGGAAAGGAGAGGAGGAGAAGTGGAGAGTTACCTAGAAGATAGGTGAGAAGGAAAGGAGAGGAGGAGAAGAGGAGACGTGGGGAGGTAGCAAGGAGATAGATGAGAAGGAAAGTGGAGGAGGAGAGGAGAGTAGAAATGGAAAGTTACCTAGGAAATAGGTGAGAAGCAAAGGAGAGGAGGAGAGGAGGAGAAGTAGAGAGTTACCTAGGATATAGGTGAGAAGGAAAGGAGAGGAGGAGAAGTGGAGAGTTACCTAGAAGATAGGTGAGAAGGAAAGGAGAGGAGGAGAAGAGGAGACGTGGGGAGGTAGCAAGGAGATAGATGAGAAGGAAAGTGGAGGAGGAGAGGAGAGTAGAAGTGGAGAGTTACCTAGGAGATAGGTGAGAAGCAAAGGAGAGGAGTGGAGATTCTGACTGTAACACTTGTCTCTTCATCCATCTTTCAAACAGCCGAGTCTCTCATCACTCCACTACATTACCAGCTGAGTCTCTCATCACTCCACTACATTACCAGCTGAGTCTCTCATCACTCCACTAAATTACCAGCTGAGTCTCTCATCACTCCACTTCATTACCAGCTGAGTCTCTCATTACTCCACTACATTACCAGCTGGAGTCTCTCATCACTCCACTACATTACCAGCTGGAGTCTCTCATCACTCCACTACATTACCAGCTGAGTCTCTCATCACTCCACTACATTACCAGCTGAGTCTCTCATCACTCCAATACATTACCAGCTGGAGTCTCTCATCACTCCAATACATTACCAGCTGAGTCTCTCATCACTCCAATACATTACCAGCTGGAGTCTCTCATCACTCCACTACATTACCAGCTGAGTCTCTCATCACTCCACTACATTACCAGCTGAGTCTCTCATTACTCCACTACATTACCAGCTGAGTCTCTCATTACTCCACTACATTACCAGCTGAGTCTCTCATCACTCCACTACATTACCAGCTGAGTCTCTCATCACTCCACTACATTACCAGCTGAGTCTCTCATCACTCCAATACATTACCAGCTGGAGTCTCTCATCACTCCAATACATTACCAGCTGAGTCTCTCATCACTCCACTACATTACCAGCTGAGTCTCTCATTACTCCACTACATTACCAGCTGAGTCTCTCATTACTCCACTACATTACCAGCTGAGTCTCTCATTACTCCAATACATTACCAGCTGAGTCTCTCATTACTCCACTACATTACCAGCTGAGTCTCTCATCACTCCACTACATTACCAGCTGAGTCTCTCATCACTCCACTACATTACAAGCTGAGTCTCTCATTACTCCACTACATTACCAGCTGAGTCTCTCATTACTCCACTACATTACCAGCTGGAGTCTCTCATCACTCCACTACATTACCAGCTGAGTCTCTCATGACTCCACTACATTACCAGCTGAGTCTCTCATTACTCCACTACATTACCAGCTGAGTCTCTCATCACTCCACTACATTACCAGCTGGAGTCTCTCATCACTCCACTACATTACCAGCTGAGTCTCTCATTACTCCACTACATTACCAGCTGAGTCTCTCATCACTCCACTACATTACCAGCTGAGTCTCTCATCACTCCACTAAATTACCAGCTGAGTCTCTCATTACTCCAATACATTACCAGCTGAGTCTCTCATCACTCCACTACATTACCAGCTGAGTCTCTCATTACTCCACTACATTACCAGCTGAGTCTCTCATCACTCCACTACATTACCAGCTGAGTCTCTCATTACTCCAATACATTACCAGCTGAGTCTCTCATCACTCCACTACATTACCAGCTGAGTCTCTCATTACTCCACTACATTACCAGCTGAGTCTCTCATCACTCCACTACATTACCAGCTGGAGTCTCTCATCACTCCACTACATTACCAGCTGAGTCTCTCATTACTCCACTACATTACCAGCTGAGTCTCTCATCACTCCACTACATTACCAGCTGAGTCTCTCATTACTCCACTACATTACCAGCTGAGTCTCTCATCACTCCACTACATTACCAGCTGGAGTCTCTCATCACTCCACTACATTACCAGCTGAGTCTCTCATCACTCCACTACATTACCAGCTGAGTCTCTCATCACTCCAATACAGTGTGTGTGTGTGTGTGTGTGTGTGTGTGTGTGTGTGTGTGTGTGTGTGTGTGTGTGTGTGTGTGTGTGTGTGTGTGTGTGTGTGTGTGTGTGTGTGTGTGTGTGTGTGTGTGTGTGTGTGTGTGTGTGTGTGTGTGTGTGTGTGTGTGTGTCTGTGTGTGTGGACACTAAAGGGACATCATGGAGGTTATTTAATTAAGCCACATTTATAAATGAACAGCAGCTGCTAGAGACAGACCACAGGTGATGAGGTAGAGAGACAGAGAGACATACCACAGGTGATGAGGTAGAGAGAAAGAGAGACAGACCACAGGTCATGAGGTAGAGAGAAAGAGAGACAGACCACAGGTGATGAGGTAGAGAGACAGAGAGACAGACCACAGGTGATGAGGTAGAGACACAGAGAGACAGAGAGACAGACCACAGGTGATGAGGTAGAGAGAAAGAGAGACAGACCACAGGTGATGAGGTAGAGAGACAGAGAGACAGACCACAGGTGATGAGGTAGAGAGACAGCGAGACAGAGAGGCAGACCACAGGTGATGAGGTAGAGAGAAAGAGAGACAGACCACAGGTGATGAGGTAGAGAGACAGAGAGACATACCACAGGTGATGAGGTAGAGACACAGAGAGACAGACGACAGGTGATGAGGTAGAGTGGCAGAGAGACAGACCACAGGTGATGAGGTAGAGAGACAGAGAGACAGACCACAGGTGATGAGGTAGAGAGACAGAGAGACAGACCACAGGTGATGAGGTAGAGAGACAGAGAGACAGACCACAGGTGATGAGGTAGAGAGACAGAGAGACAGACCACAGGTGATGAGGTAGAGAGACAGAGAGACAGAGAGACAGACCACAGGTGATGAGGTAGAGAGACAGACCACAGGTGATGAGGTAGAGAGACAGAGAGACAGACCACAGGTGATGAGGTAGAGAGACAGAGAGACATACCACAGGTGATGAGGTAGAGAGACAGAGAGACAGACCACAGGTGATGAGGTAGAGAGACAGAGAGACAGACCACAGGTGATGAGGTAGAGAGACAGAGAGACAGAGAGACAGACCACAGGTGATGAGGTAGAGAGACAGAGAGACAGACCACAGGTGATGAGGTAGAGAGACAGAGAGACAGACCACAGGTGATGAGGTAGAGAGACAGAGAGACAGACCACAGGTGATGAGGTAGAGAGACAGAGAGACAGAGATACAGACCACAGGTGATGAGGTAGAGAGAAAGAGAGACAGACCACAGGTGATGAGGTAGAGAGACAGAGAGACAGACCACAGGTGATGAGGTAGAGAGACAAAGAGACAGACCACAGGTGATGAGGTAGAGAGACAAAGAGACATACCACAGGTGATGAGGTAGAGAGAAAGAGAGACAGACCACAGGTGATGAGGTAGAGAGAAAGAGAGACAGACCACAGGTGATGAGGTAGAGAGACAGAGAGACAGACCACAGGTGATGAGAGACAGAGAGACAGACCACAGGTGATGAGGTAGAGAGACAGACCACAGGTGATGAGGTAGAGAGACAGAGAGACAGACCACAGGTGATGAGGTAGAGAGACAGACCACAGGTGATGAGGTAGAGAGACAGAGAGACAGACCACAGGTGATGAGGTAGAGAGAAAGAGAGACAGACCACAGGTGATGAGGTAGAGAGACAGAGAGACAGACCACAGGTGATGAGGTAGAGAGACAGAGAGACAGACCACAGGTGATGAGGTAGAGACACAGAGAGACATACCACAGGTGATGATTTAGGTCAAATCAAGCAGATGTAACAGATGATAGGTATATTCAAAGAGCTTTCTTGGCATGGCAAGTGAAATAGACCAAAACATTGTTGTCTCCTCTGTTTGAAGCTGGGGAACAAAACCGAAAGTAAAAGACGCATAAACAAAACTTAAGAAAGGGAAGTATAGAAATAGCGCTCATAGAGCAGATCTACCGCTTCTTAGACGTGCTGTCAAGCAGAATGACAGATCTAGAACTCACATTTCTATGTGCATTTGCTCAGGTTGGCCAAATAGTGACATATTGCCACTTTAACTTGAGTATGTGTACGTGTTCTTATAGAGAGTGGACAACAGCTACGTCTAATTGGTAACACAAAGGGTGAGCAAACTGTTCACCTGGTGGAATAATGTAAATAATGGCAGAGTTACATTTTTCATACTTTTCTCCCTGTTCCCCTCATGTGATTTCAACATTTAGGCTCCACCTCAACCCCATTTAGGCTCCACCTCAACCCCATTTAGACTCCGCCTCAACCCTGTATAGACTCCACCTCAACCCCGTATAGACTCCACCGCAACCCCGTTTAGGCTCCACCTCAACCCCGTTTAGGCTCCACCTCAACCCCATTTAGGCTCCGCCTCAACCCCATTTAGGCTCCACCTCAACCCCGTTTAGGCTCCACCTCAACCCCATTTAGGCTCCACCTCAACCCAATTTAGGCTCCACCTCAACCCCGTTTAGGCTCCGCCTCAACCCCATTTAGGCTCCACCTCAACCCCGTTTAGGCTCCACCTCAACCCCATTTAGGCTCCACCTCAACCCCGTATAGACTCCACTTCAACTCGAAGTTGTTTCTGAGCACTGTCAACATTTTAAGTCGTAATGCAACTGCAGGTGGTCGGTTGGCGGCAGATGTAATGTAAGCAGACTGAAATGACAGGGACACATAAAGGCAGGGGAAGATGTTCCTGGTAATCCCTTTAGTGAATGGAACACGCTGGTAATGGAAGCTCTACCATTGTCACCAGACTACCACACACACACACACACACACACACACACACACACACACCCCCACACACATGCAAACACACACACACACACACACACACACACACACACACACACACACACACACACACACACACACACACACACACACACACACACACACACACACACACACACACACACACACACACACACACACACACACACACACACACACACACATACAAATGGCTAATACTCAGTACCATGGCCTAGTATACTCAGTTAAGTGAATTCGTTCAGATTTTCTGTGGAATTTTTCTGAAATCTTTACCAACAACATGCCACTGGCTTTGAGGTAAAGACAGTGTGTCTATGTATGTGAATGACTGAACACTATAGATCAGTGAGTCTGCCTGGGCTGTCTCTATATCAGCTTGGGGCTGGCGGTGTGTGTGTGTGTGTGTGTGTGTGTGTGTGTGTGTGTGTGTGTGTGTGTGTGTGTGTGTGTGTGTGTGTGTGTGTGTGTGTGTGTGTGTGTGTGTGTGTGTGTGTATGTGTGTGTGTGTGGAGAGAGACCCCAATAACTACCGTGGGATATGCACAGCAACATTGGGAAAATCCTCTGCATTATCATTAACAGCAGACTCGTATATTTCCTCAGTGAAATCAATGTACTGAGCAAATGTCAAATTGTCTTTTTACCAAATTACCATAAGACAGATCACGTATTCGCCCTGCAAAGTCTTCTCATGCATTGTTGATTTCAAAAAAGATTTTGACTCAATTTGGCATGAGGGTCTGCTTTTCAAATTGATGGAAAGCGGTGTTGGAGGGAAAACCATGGCACAGGGTTGCAGCTTGAGGCTCACCCTCTTCAACATACTAGAAGCTGACGTCAAACATCTACTGTTTGCTGATGATCTGGTACTTCTGTCCCCAACCAAGGAGGGCCTACAGCAGCACCTATATATTCTGCACAGATTCTGACAGACCTGGGCCCTGACAGAGCTGGGCCCTGACAGACCTGGGCCCTGACAGACCTGGGCCCTGACAGACCTGGGCCCTGACAGACCTGGGCCCTGACAGTAAATCTCAGTAAGACCAAAATAATGCTGTTCCAGTTGCCAAGACAACAAATACAAATTCCATCTAGACACCATTTCCTTAGAGCACACAAAAAAAAACACACACCTCAGCCTAAACATCAGCGCCACAGGTAACTTCCACAAAGCTGTTAACGATTTGAGAGACAAGGCAAGAAGGGCCTTCTACATCATCGAAAGGAACATCAAATTCGTCAAATCAAATATGGTTGTGAGGTTTGGGTTCACCAACCAAGAATTCACAAAATGGGATGAAGACCAAATTGAGACTCTGTGTACAATGTAAAACACCAAATAATTAACATTTTCTCAATAGGCGGTGCTGTTTTCACTTTGTAAAAATTCGTTCCCAAATTAAACTGCCTCGTACTCAATTATTGCTCGTACAATATGCATATTATTATTACTATTGGATAGAAAACACTCTCTAGTTTCTAAAACCGTTAGAATTATTTCTCTGAGTGAAACAGAACTCATTCTGCAGCACACTTCCTGTCAGGAAGTGAGATTTCTGAAATCGAGGTCTCTGTTCTAGGGTCAGTTTATAAATTCCCATGTAAGCTATGGGGCTACATGCACTGCATACGCCTTCCCCTAGATGTCAGTAAGCAGTGAGAATTTGAATGGAGTCGATTGCACCATCTGGGGCACTATAAAACCTCTTGGAACGGAAGGTCCGACCTTTTCAACGGGGGGCCTGACGCAGGAGGGACATCAGCATGGCGTCCTGAAAAGCTTTCGTTTTAGCAGTTCTATATCTCCGGCTCTGATTTAATTTGATTTTTGTCTTAAAAACTTCATAAGGTAGTTAATTTAAACCGACTTATAGCAGTTTATATCAGTTTATTGCGATTTTCTGGAATTTCTTTGTCACGCGCTATCGCGAGTTGGACACCTCTCCGGCACATGGCAGAGCACAATTAAGCAGATTCCCGCTAATAATCAAAATCCAGAAAAAAATTCCACACACACACAAAATCCATTTCTCTTTTAAATTAAATTATACGTTAAATTCTACAGCCACCTAATATGAAATGATTACTAAACCTTGTACACACTGCCCAAAAAAGCAACACAATTAGACCCAACCAAATCATGAAAAAACTAAAAGATAATGTCTTGACACATTGGAAAGAATTACTGAAAAAACTGAGCAAACTAGAATGCTATTTGGCCCTAAACAGAGAGTACACAGTGGCAGAATACCTGACCACTGTGACTGACCCAAACTTAAGGAAAGCTTTGACTATGTACAGACTCAGTGAGCATAGCCTTGCTATTGAGAAAGGCCGCCGTAGGCAGACATGGCTCTCAAGAGAAGACAGGCTATGTGCCCACTGCCCACAAAATGAGGTGGAAACTGAGCTGCACTTCCTAAACTCCTGCCAAATGTATGACCATATTAGAGACACATATTTCCCTCAGATTACACAGATCCACAAAGAATTAGAAAACAAACCCATTTTTGATAAACTCCCATATCTACTGGGTGAAATACACAGTGTGACATCACAGCAGCAAGATTTGTGACCTGTTGCCACAAGAAAAGGGCAACCAGTGAAGAACAAACACCATTGTAAATACAACCCATATTTATGTTTATTTATTATAACTTGTGTGCTTTAACCATTTGTACATTGTTACAACACTGTATATATATAATATGACATTTGTAATGTCTTTATTGTTTTGAAACTTCTGTATGTGTAATGTTTACTGTTAATTTTTATTGTTTATTTCACTTTTGTATATTATCTACCTCACTTGCTTTGGCAATGTTAACACATGTTTCCCATGCCAATAAAGCCCCTTGAATTGAATTGAATTGAATTGAGAGAGAGAGAGAGAGAGAGAGAGAGAGAGAGAGAGAGAGAGAGGGAGAGAGAGTGAGAGACAGAGACAGAAACAGAGAGAGACAGAGAGAGATATTCCATTTCTCGGTTTGCAGAAAGAGTGGTAAAGGAAACCCGTACAGAGCATAGAGCATAATGAATAATGGATCGGCCTCCTGTTGTTCTCCTGGTGGAACATTCCAGAGGACCAGACGGATAATGATGTTCCTGTCTGATGTGAGGAGAGCTCTTTCCCCCTCTTTACACAATGGTTCAATCAAATCATGCATTTTACAGTAACTGTAGAAAGAAGGGAGGCAACATGTACGCCAATACACACACACACACACAAACACACACACACACACACACATAGAGCAACCAGACACACACACAGCAACCAGACACACACACACATCCACACAAACACACACACACAGCAACCAGACACACACACACATCCACACACAAACCGCAACCAGACACACACACACATACACACACACACAGCAACCACACACACACACACACACACACACACACACACACACACACACACACACACACACACACACACACACACACACACACACACACACACACACACACACACACACACACACACACACGTCTAGAGATGATCCGCCCTCTCCGGATCCTCTGAGCCGGTTCTCAGCTGTGCAAAGCTTGCTCAGGCGCTAGGGATTATGGGATTGCTAATCCTTGCTGTGAAAAGACTGCATCGGGTGTGTATGTGTGTGTGCGTGCGTGTCTGTTTGCATATGTGTGTGTGTTCGTGCGTTGGGTTGTGGTGTGTGTGTGTGTGTGTGTGTGTGTGTGTGTGTGTGTGTGTGTGTGTGTGTGTGTGTGTGTGTGTGTGTGTGTGTGTGTGTGTGTGTTTAGGGAGTGTTGCCGGATCATCATCACCTTTGGTGAACATAAAAGAGGGATCCGAGGAGATGAAAGAGGTGAACAATATCCTTCATCACTGAATCCCTCCTTCCTCACTTCTACCTCGTGTCTGAGCACCTCCTACTCAAACCAGACTCACTGTAACACTCCTGAACCAATGAGTCAAAGCCTGTACTCTACAAAACAGACTCACTTCTCACTTCTTCACTGTCCAACAGTTATTATCTGCTCTGTCTCCCCTTCAACACCTCCATCCCTGTACAACCACATATGTCCTCCTGTTCCCCCTCCCCCTCCTCCTCAATCTTCTCCTCCTCAATCTTCTCCTCCCCCTCCTCCTCCTCAATCTTCTCCTCCTCAATCTTCTCCTCCTCCTCCTCCTCCTCCTCCTCAATCTTCTCCTCCTCAATCTTCTCCTCCTCCCCCTCCTCCTCCTCCTCAATTTTCTCATCCTCCTCCTCCTCCTCCTCCTCCTCCTCCTCCTCCTCCTCAATCTTCTCCTCCTCAATCTTCTCCTCCTCAATCTCCTCCTCCTCAATCTTCTCCTCCTCAATCTCCTCCTCCTCCCCCTCCTCCTCCCCCTCCTCCTTCTCCTCCTCAATCTTCTCCTCCTCTATCCTCCTCCTCCTCCTCCTCCTCCTCATCAATCTTCTCCTCCTCCTCATCCTCCTCCTCAATATTCTCCTCCTCCTCCTCCTCCTCAATATTCTCCTCCTCCTCCTCCTCCTCAATCTTCTCGTCCTCCTCCTCCTCAATCTTCTCTACCTCCTCCTCCTCCTCAATCTTCTCCTCCTCGACCTCCTCCTCAATCTTCTCATCCTCCTCCTCATCCTCAATCTTCTCCTCCTCCTCTTCCTCCTCAATCTTCTCCTCCTCAATCTCCTCCTCCTCCCCCTCCTCCTCCTCCTCCTCAATCTTCTCCTCCTCATCCTCCTCCTCCTCCTCAATCTTCTCTACCTCCTCCTCCTCCTCCTCAATCTTCTCTACCTCCTCCTCCTCCTCAATATTCTCCTCCTTCTCCTCCTCCTCTCTCTTCTCCTCCTCAATCTTCTCCTCCTCCTCCTCCTCAATCTTCTCCTCCTCAATCTCCTCCCCCTCCTCCTCAATCTCCTCCTCCTCCTCCTCCTCCTCCTCCTCCTCCTCAATCTTACATTTACATATACATTTAAGTCATTTAGCAGACGCTCTTACCCAGAGCGACTTACAAATTGGAAAGTTCATACATATTCATCCTGGTCCCCCCGTGGGGAATGAACCCACAACCCTGGCGTTGCAAGCGCCATGCTCTACCAACTGAGCCACACGGAGCCAACTGAGCCAGCCTCCTCCTCCTCAATCTTCTCCGCTTCCTCCTCCTCCTCCTCAATCTTCTCCTCCTCCTCCTCCTCAATCTTCTCCTCCTCCTCCTCAATCTTCTCCTCCTCAATCTCCTCCTCCTCCTCCCCCTCCCCCTCCTCCTCAATCTTCTCTACCTCCTCCTCCTCCTCCTCAATCTTCTCCTCCTCCTCCTCCTCAATCTTCTCCTCCTCCTCCTCAATCTTCTCCTCCTCCTCCTCCTCAATCTTCTCCTCCTCCTCCTCAATCTTCTCCTCCTCAATCTTCTCCTCCTCAATCTTCTCCTCCTCAATCTCCTCCTCCTCCTCCCCCTCCTCCTCTTCCTTCTCCTCTTCAATCTTCTCCTCCTCAATCTTCTCCTCCTCCTCCTCCTCCTCCTAAATCTTCTCCTCCTCAATCTCCTCCTCCCCCTCCTTCTCCTCCTCAATCTTCTCCCCCTCCTCCTCCTCCTCAATCTTCTCCTCCTCCTCCTCAATTTTCTCCTCCTCCACCTACACTGTGTGTGTGTGTGTGTGTGTGTGTGTGTGTGTGTGTGTGTGTGTGTGTGTGTGTGTGTGTGTGTGTGTGTGTGTGTGTGTGTGTGTGTGTGTGTGTGTGTGTGTGTGTGTGTGTGTGTGTGTGTGTTTGTGTGCATACTTCAAATTTAATGCAGTGAATGAGCGATGGAAAATAATTCTAATAAAACTATACTAGTGGTCTGGAACTTGTCAGTACCCCTCTCTCTATATATATATACTCTCTGTCTATATCTCCTCTCTCTCTATATATATCCTCTCTGTCTTTCTCTCCTCTCTCTATATATATATATATATAATCTCTGTCTATATCTCCTCTCTCTATATATATATATCCTCTCTGTCTTTATATCCTCTCTCTATATATATATCCTCTCTGTCTTTATATCCTCTCTCAATATATATATCCTCTCTGTCTTTCTCTCCTCTCTCTCTCTATATATATATATCCTCTCTGTCTTTATATCCTCTCTCAATATATATATCCTCTCTGTCTTTCTCTCCTCTCTCTCTATATATATATATATATAATCTCTGTCTATATCTCCTCTCTCTCTATATATATATCCTCTCTGTCTTTCTCTCCTCTCTCTCTATATATATATATATCCTCTCTGTCTATATCTCCTCTCTCTATATATATATATCCTCTCTGTCTTTCTCTCCTCTCTCTCTATATATATATATATATATATAATCTCTGTCTATATCTCCTCTCTTTATATATATATATATCCTCTCTGTCTTTATATCCTCTCTCTATATATATATCCTCTCTGTCTTTATATCCTCTCTCAATATATATATCCTCTCTGTCTTTCTCTCCTCTCTCTCTCTATATATATATATCCTCTCTGTCTTTATATCCTCTCTCAATATATATATCCTCTCTGTCTTTCTCTCCTCTCTCTCTATATATATATATATATAATCTCTGTCTATATCTCCTCTCTCTCTATATATATATCCTCTCTGTCTTTCTCTCCTCTCTCTCTATATATATATATATATCCTCTCTGTCTATATCTCCTCTCTCTATATATATATATCCTCTCTGTCTTTCTCTCCTCTCTCAATATATATATATCCTCTCTGTCTTTCTCTCCTCTCTATATATATCTTCTCTCTATATATATCTTCTCTCTATATATCTCCTCTCTCTATATATCTCCTCTCTCTATATATCTCCTCTCTATATATATCCTCTCTCTATATATCTCCTCTCTATATATATATCATCTCTGACTTTATATCCTCTCTCTATATATATCCTCTCTGTCTATATATCTCCTCTCTCTATATATCTCCTCTCTATATATATCCTCTCTGTCTATATATCTCATCTCTCTATATATATATCCTCTCTGTCTTTATATCCTCTCTCAATATATATATCCTCTCTGTCTTTCTCTCCTCTCTCTCTCTATATATATATATATATAATCTCTGTCTATATCTCCTCTCTCTCTATATATATATCCTCTCTGTCTTTATATCCTCTCTCAATATATATATATCCTCTCTGTCTTTCTCTCCTCTCTCTATATATCTCCTCTCTATATATATCTTCTCTCTATATATATCTTCTCTCTATATATCTCCTCTCTATATATATCTCCTCTCTCTATATATCTCCTCTCTATATATATCATCTCTCTATATATCTCCTCTCTATATATATATCATCTCTGACTTTATATCCTCTCTCTATATATATCCTCTCTGTCTATATATCTCCTCTCTCTATATATCTCCTCTCTATATATATCCTCTCTGTCTATATATCTCCTCTCTCTATATATATATCCTCTCTGTCTTTATATCCTCTCTCAATATATATATCCTCTCTGTCTTTCTCTCCTCTCTCTCTATATATATATATATATATAATCTCTGTCTATATCTCCTCTCTCTCTATATATATATCCTCTCTGTCTTTATATCCTCTCTCAATATACAGTGGGGAGAACAAGTATTTGATACACTGACAATTTTGCAGGTTTTCCTACTTACAAAGCATGTAGAGGTCTGTAATTTTTATCATAGGTACACTTCAACTGTGAGAGAAGGAATCTAAAACAAAAATCCAGAAAATCACATTGTATGATTTTTAAGTAATTAATTTGCATTTTATTGCATGACATAAGTATTTGATACATCAGAAAAGCAGAACTGAATATTTGGTACAGAAACCTTAGTTTGCAATTACAGAGATCATACGTTTCCTGTAGTTCTTGACCAGGTTTGCACACACTGCAGCAGGGATTTTGGCCCACTCCTCCATACAGACCTTCTCCAGATCCTTCAGGTTTCGGGGCTGTCGCTGGGCAATACGGACTTTCGGCTCCCTCCAAAGATTTTCTATTGGGTTCAGGTCTGGAGACTGGCTAGGCCACTCCAGGACCTTGAGATGCTTCTTACGGAGCCACTCCTTAGTTGCCCTGGCTGTGTGTTTCGGGTCGTTGTCATGCTGGAAGACCCAGCCACGACCCATCTTCAATGCTCTTACTGAGGGAAGGAGGTTGTTGGTCAAGATCTCGCGATACATGGCCCCATCCATCCTCCCCTCAATACGGTGCAGTCGTCCTGTCCCCTTTGCAGAAAAGCATCCCCAAAGAATGATGTTTCCACCTCCATGCTTCACGGTTGGGATGGTGTTCTTGGGGTTGTACTCATCCTTCTATTCCTCCAAACACGGCGAGTGGAGTTTAGAGCAAAAAGCTCTATTTTTGTCTCATCAGACCACATGACCTTCTCCCATTCCTCCTCTGGATCATCCAGATGGTCATTGGCAAACTTCAGACGGGCCTGGACATGCGCTGGCTTGAGCAGGGGGACCTTGCGTGCGCTGCAGGATTTTAATCCATGACGGCGTAGTGTGTTACTAATGGTTTTCTTTGAGACTGTGGTCCCAGCTCTCTTCAGGTCATTGACCAGGTCCTTCCGTGTAGTTCTGGGCTGATCCCTCACATTCCTCATGATCATTGATGCCCCACGAGGTGAGATCTTGCATGGAGCCCCAGACCGAGGGTGATTGACCGTCATCTTGAACTTCTTCCATTTTCTAATAATTGTGCCAACAGTTGTTGCCTTCTCACCAAGCTGCTTGGCTATTGTCCTGTAGCCCATCCCAGCCTTGTACAGGTCTACAATTTATCCCTGATGTCCTTACACAGCTCTCTGGTCTTGGCCATTGTGGAGAGGTTGGAGTCTGTTTGATTGAGTGTGTGGACAGGTGTCTTTTATACAGGTAACGAGTTCAAACAGGTGCAGTTAATACAGGTAATGAGTGGAGAACAGGAGGGCTTCTTAAAGAAAAACTAACAGGTCTGTGAGAGCCGGAATTCTTACTGGTTGGTAGGTGATCAAATACTTATGTCATGCAATAAAATGCAAATTAATTACTTAAAAATCATACAATGTGATTTTCTGGATTTTTGTTTTAGATTCCGTCTCTCACAGTTGAAGTGTACCTATGATAAAAAATTACAGACCTCTACATGCTTTGTAAGTAGGAAAACCTGCAAAATCGGCAGTGTATCAAATACTTGTTCTCCCCACTGTATATATATCCTCTCTGTCTTTCTCTCCTCTCTCTATAAATATATCCTATCTGTCTATATATCTCCTCTCTCTATATATCTCCTCTCTATATATATATCATCTCTGTCTTTATATCCTCTCTCTATATATATATCCTCTCTGTCTTTATATCCTCTCTCAATATATATATCCTCTCTGTCTTTCTCTCCTCTCTCTATATATATATCCTCTCTGTCTTTATATCCTCTCTCAATATATATATCCTCTCTGTCTTTCTCTCCTCTCTCTCTCTCTATATATATAATCTCTGTCTATATCTCCTCTCTCTCTATATATATATCCTCTCTGTCTTTATATCCTCTCTCAATATATATATCCTATCTGTCTATATATCTCCTCTCTCTATATATCTCCTCTCTATATATATATCCTCTCTGTCTATATATCTCCTCTCTATATATACAGTATATATCCTCTCTCTATATATACAGTGGGGAGAACAAGTATTTGATACACTGCCGATTTTTCAGGTTTTCCTACTTACAAAGCATGTAGAGGTCTGTAATTTTTATCATAGGTACACTTCAACTGTGAGAGGCGGAATCTAAAACAAAAATCCAGAAAATCACATTGTATGATTTTTAAGTAATTCATTTGCATTTTATTGCATGACATAAGTATTTGATCACCTACCAACCAGTAAGAATTCCGGCTCTCACAGACCTGTTAGTTTTACTTTAAGAAGCCCTCCTGTTCTCCACTCATTACCTGTATTAACTGCACCTGTTTGAACTCATTACCTGTATAAAAGACACCTGTCCACACACTCAATCAAACAGACTCCAACCTCTCCACAATGGCCAAGACCAGAAAGCTGTGTAAGGACATCAGGGATAAAATTGTAGACCTGCACAAGGCTGGGATGGGCTACAGGACAATAGGCAAGCAGCTTGGTGAGAAGGCAACAACTGTTGGCGCAATTATTAGAAAATGGAAGAAGTTCAAGATGACGGTCAATCACCCTCGGTCTGGGGCTCCATGCAAGATCTCACCTCGTGGGGCATCAATGATCATGAGGAACGTGAGGGATCAGCCCAGAACTACACGACAGGACCTGGTCAATGACCTGAAGAGAGCTGGGACCACAGTCTCAAAGAAAACCATTAGTAACACATTACGCCGTCATGGATTAAAATACTGCAGCGCACGCAAGGTCCCCCTGCTCAAGCCAGCGCATGTCCAGGCCCGTCTGAAGTTTGCCAATGACCATCTGGATGATCCAGAGGAGGAATGGGAGAAGGTCATGTGGTCTGATGAGACAAAAATAGAGCTTTTTGGTCTAAACTCCACTTGCCGTGTTTGGAGGAAGAAGAAGGATGAGTACAGCCCCAAGAACACCATCCCAATCGTGAAGCATGGAGGTGGAAACATCATTCTTTGGGGATGCTTTTCTGCAAAGGGGACAGGACGACTGCACCGTATTGAGGGGAGGATGGATGGGGCCATGTATCGCGAGATCTTGGCCAACAACCTCCTTCCCTCAGTAAGAGCATTGAAGATGGGTCGTGGCTGGGTCTTCCAGCATGACAACGACCCGCAACACACAGCCAGGGCAACTAAGGAGTGGCTCCGTAAGAAGCATCTCAAGGTCCCGGAGTGGCCTAGCCAGTCTCCAGCCCTGAACCCAATAGAAAATCTTTGGAGGGAGCTGAAAGTCCGTATTGCCCAGCGACAGCCCCGAAACCTGAAGGATCTGGAGAAGGTCTGTATGGAGGAGTGGGCCAAAATCCCTGCTGCAGTGTGTGCAAACCTGGTCAAGAACTACAGGAAACGTATGATCTCTGTAATTGCAAACAAAGGTTTCTGTACTAAATATTAAGTTCTGCTTTTCTGATGTATCAAATACTTATGTCATGCAATAAAATGCTAATTAATTACTTAAAAATCATACAATGTGATTTTCTGGATTTTTGTTTTAGATTCCGTCTCTCACAGTTGAAGTGTACCTATGATAAAAATGACAGACCTCTACATGCTTTGTAAGTAGGAAAACCTGCAAAATCGGCAGTGTATCAAATACTTGTTCTCCCCACTGTATATATCATATCTCTATATATATATCCTCTCTGTCTATATATCTCCTCTCTATATATACAGTATATATCCTCTCTCTATATATATATATCATATCTCTATATATATATCCTCTCTGTCTATATCTCCTCTCTATATATACAGTATATCTCCTCTCTCTATATATATCCTATCTGTCTATATCTCCTCTCTATATATATATCCTCTCTCTATATATATCTCGTCTCTCTCTCTCTATATATATCCTCTCTCTATATATATATCCTCTCTATATATATATCCTCTCTATATATATATCCTCTCTATATATATATCCTCTCTCTATATATCTCCTTTCTCCCTTGTTGTCTTTGTATCTCTCTTTCTCTGTGTCTCTTTCAAGAAACACAACATATAACATAACAATATTCTTATTGCAAATATTGAGCTCTGACAAATTAAACTCCTTTTTGATTTCATATTACATACTGTCACGTAAGTAAGGATTCAGACACACACACACACACACACACACACACACACACACACACACACACACACACACACACACACACACACACACACACACACACACACACACACACACACACACACACACACACACACACACACACACACACACACACACACACACAATCTCTTATCTTATTGCTCAATGATGGCAGACCAAATATGAAGCTTAAAATAAAATTGTCAGGACCTGAGACCTGCTCATGAGGGAAGAGAGGAGAGACTAGAGAGAATGGAGAGAGGAGGAGAGAGGGGAAAGAGGATGAGAGAGGGGAGAGAGAGGGGAGAGGGGAGAGAGAGGGGAGAGGGGAGAGAGGAGGAGAGAGGGTAGAGGGGAGGAGAGAGGGGAGAGGGGAGGAGAGAGGGGAGAGGGGAGAGAGGAGGAGAGAGAGAGAAGGATAGAGAGAATAGAGAGAGGAGAGAGGGGCGAGAGAGGGGAGAGGGGAGGAGAGTGGGGTGAGGTAAGGGGGAGAGAGAGTGGTGAGGGGGAGAGAGAAAGGGATAGAGGGGTGAGGAAGGGGGTGAGGTGTCTGATAAACAGCCCAATTAAAGCATCTGACCAATTACAGGCCCTCTCTTGTGCGGACAGATTTCACACCAAATTACAGCGGGTCAAACTATTACAGAGGACACCCGTCCACTCATTAACTCAGAACACCAGAGGAGGAGGAAGGTCACTCACACACACACACACACACACACACACACACACACACACACACACACACACACACACGCACACACACACACACACAGATGCACGCACGCAAACACAAACAAATGCACACACACATGGATCACTGCCTTGTAGATTCCTCAGGTGAAGCCCAATACTCAAAAGTGATGTCCTTCATCCACCACTGAATCAACAACCCTAACAAACAGCAATGAAGAGGAAGAGGAGGATGAGGAAGAGGAGTCGGGGGAGGAAGAGTATAATGAGTAAGAGGAGTAGGGGGAGGAAGAGTATAATGAGGAAGAGGAGTCGGGGGAGGAAGAGTAGAATGAGGAAGAGGGGAGGAGAAGAAAACAAGAATGGGAAGAAAGAGAGAAAGAGAGAGATGATTTGTACTGACCCGATGGTGCTTCCAGGGGCTGCTTCAATGCTCCAGACACAGTGCAGGTTATGTTCATATGGAGCTGGGTAACCTGGAGACAGTATACGACCTGTAGGCTCATCCTTGATGGTCCCCCCACACTCCGCTAGAGAGAGAGAGAGACAGAGACAGAGATAGAGACAGAGAGAGAGAGACAGAGAGAGAGAGCGAGAGAGACTTTGACTTTTTGTCTTTCTTTAATGAAACATTCTCATTTCATTAAAACCTCACAACCACCCCTCCCCCTTAAAATAAAACACCAAAATATTTCCTGTACTGCATTCATGTACCATACTCACCTTTCCCTCTACCACAAAATAAAAAACATCAAACATCACAATAACAAAAAACACTTCTACAACCGTATATCCAACACATCTTCCCCAGCTATACAGACGGCCCCCCAACACACCATATCTCCTGAAACATCTTCCCCAGCTATACAGACAGCCCCCCAACACACCATATCTCCTGAAACATCTTCCCCAGCTATACA
>NC_092111.1:44053787-44083574 GCF_045679555.1 Salvelinus alpinus | reverse complement strand
AACATCTTCCCCAGCTATACAGACAGCCCCCCAACACACCATATCTCCTGAAACATCTTCCCCAGCTATACAGACAGCCCCCAAACACACCATATCTCCTGAAACATCTTCCCCAGCTATACAGACAGCCCCCCAACACACCATATCTCCTGAAACATCTTCCCCAGCTATACAGACAGCCCCCCAACACACCATATCTCCTGAAACATCTTCCCCAGCTATACAGACAGCCCCCCCAACACACCATATCTCCTGAAACATCTTCCCCAGCTATACAGACAGCCCCCCCCCCAACACACCATATCTCCTGAAACATCTTCCCCAGCTATACAGACAGCCCCCCGACACACCATATCTCCTGAAACATCTTCCCCAGCTATACAGACAGCCCCCCAACACACCATATCTCCTGAAACATCTTCCCCAGCTATACAGACGGCCCCCAAACACACCATATCTCCTGAAACATCTTCCCCAGCTATACAGACAGCCCCCCAACACACCATATCTCCTGAAACATCTTCCCCAGCTGTACAGACAGCCCCCCAACACACCATATCTCCTGAAACATCTTTCCCAGCTATACAGACAGCCCCCCAACACACCATATCTCCTGAAACATCTTCCCCAGCTATACAGACAGCCCCCCAACACACCATATCTCCTGAAACATCTTCCCCAGCTGTACAGACAGCCCCCCAACACACCATATCTCCTGAAACATCTTCCCCAGCTATACAGACAGCCCCCCCAACACACCATATCTCCTGAAACATCTTCCCCAGCTATACAGACAGCCCCCCAACACACCATATCTCCTGAAACATCTTCCCCAGCTATACAGACAGCCCCCCCAACACACCATATATCCTGAAACATCTTCCCCAGCTATACAAACAGCCCCCCAACACACCATATCTCCTGAAACATCTTCCCCAGCTATACAGACAGCCCCCCAACACACCATATCTCCTGAAACATCTTCCCCAGCTATACAGACAGCCCCCCCAACACACCATATCTCCTGAAACATCTTCCCCAGCTATACAGACAGCCCCCCCAACACACCATATCTCCTAAAACATCTTCCCCAGCTGTACAGACAGCCCCCCAACACACCATATCTCCTGAAACATCTTCCCCAGCTATACAGACAGCCCCCCCAACACACCATATCTCCTGAAACATCTTCCCCAGCTATACAGACAGCCCCCCAACACACCATATCTCCTGAAACATCTTCCCCAGCTATACAGGCAGCCCCCCCAACACACCATATATCCTGAAACATCTTCCCCAGCTATACAAACAGCCCCCCAACACACCATATCTCCTGAAACATCTTCCCCAGCTATACAGACAGCCCCCCCAACACACCATATCTCCTGAAACATCTTCCCCAGCTATACAGACAGCCCCCCCCCAACACACCATATATCCTGAAACATCTTCCCCAGCTATACAGACAGCCCCCCGACACACCATATCTCCTGAAACATCTTCCCCAGCTATACAGACAGCCCCCCCAACACACCATATCTCCTGAAACATCTTCCCCAGCTATACAGACAGTCCCCCAACACACCATATCTCCTGAAACATCTTCCCCAGCTATACAGACAGCCCCCTCAACACACCATATCTCCTGAAACATCTTCCCCAGCTGTACAGACAGCCCCCCAACACACCATATCTCCTGAAACATCTTTCCCAGCTATACAGACAGCCCCCCAACACACCATATCTCCTGAAACATCTTCCCCAGCTATACAGACAGCCCCCCAACACACCATATCTCCTGAAACATCTTCCCCAGCTGTACAGACAGCCCCCCAACACACCATATCTCCTGAAACATCTTCCCCAGCTATACAGACAGCCCCCCCAACACACCATATCTCCTGAAACATCTTCCCCAGCTATACAGACAGCCCCCCAACACACCATATCTCCTGAAACATCTTCCCCAGCTATACAGACAGCCCCCCCAACACACCATATATCCTGAAACATCTTCCCCAGCTATACAAACAGCCCCCCAACACACCATATCTCCTGAAACATCTTCCCCAGCTATACAGACAGCCCCCCCAACACACCATATCTCCTGAAACATCTTCCCCAGCTATACAGACAGCCCCCCAACACACCATATCTCCTGAAACATCTTCCCCAGCTATACAGACAGCCCCCCCAACACACCATATCTCCTGAAACATCTTCCCCAGCTATACAGACAGCCCCCCCAACACACCATATCTCCTGAAACATCTTCCCCAGCTGTACAGACAGCCCCCCAACACACCATATCTCCTGAAACATCTTCCCCAGCTATACAGACAGCCCCCCCAACACACCATATCTCCTGAAACATCTTCCCCAGCTATACAGACAGCCCCCCAACACACCATATCTCCTGAAACATCTTCCCCAGCTATACAGACAGCCCCCCCAACACACCATATATCCTGAAACATCTTCCCCAGCTATACAAACAGCCCCCCAACACACCATATCTCCTGAAACATCTTCCCCAGCTATACAGACAGCCCCCCCAACACACCATATCTCTTGAAACATCTTCCCCAGCTATACAGACAGCCCCCCAACACACCATATCTCCTGAAACATCTTCCCCAGCTATACAGACAGCCCCCCCAACACACCATATCTCCTGAAACATCTTCCCCAGCTATACAGACAGCCCCCCCAACACACCATATCTCCTGAAACATCCTCCCCAGCTATACAGACAGCCCCCAACACACCATATCTCCTGAAACATCTTCCCCAGCTGTACAGACAGCCCCCCCCCCAACACACCATATCTCCTGAAACATCTTCCCCAGCTATACAGACAGCCCCCCCAACACACCATATCTCCTGAAACATCTTCCCCAGCTATACAGACAGCCCCCCCAACACACCATATCTCCTGAAACATCTTCCCCAGCTGTACAGACAGCCCCCCAACACACCATATCTCCTGAAACATCTTCCCCAGCTGTACAGACAGCCCCCCAACACACCATATCTCCTGAAACATCTTCCCCAGCTGTACAGACAGCCCCCCAACACACCATATCTCCTGAAACATCTTCCCCAGCTATACAGACAGCCCCCTCAACACACCATATATCCTGAAACATCTTCCCCAGCTATACAAACAGCCCCCCAACACACCATATCTCCTCAAACATCTTCCCCAGCTATACAGACAGCCCCCCAACACACCATATCTCCTGAAACATCTTCCCCAGCTATACAGACAGCCACCCCAACACACCATATCTCCTGAAACATCTTCCCCAGCTGTACAGACAGCCCCCCCCCAACACACCATATCTCCTGAAACATCTTCCCCAGCTATACAGACAGCCCCCAAACACACCATATCTCCTGAAACATCTTCCCCAGCTATACAGACAGCCCCCCAACACACCATATCTCCTGAAACATCTTCCCCAGCTATACAGACAGCCACCCCAACACACCATATCTCCTGAAACATCTTCCCCAGCTATACAGACAGCCCCCCCAACACACCATATCTCCTGAAACATCTTCCCCAGCTGTACAGACAGCCCCCCAACACACCATATCTCCTGAAACATCTTCCCCAGCTATACAAACAGCCCCCCAACACACCATATCTCCTGAAACATCTTCCCCAGCTATACAGACAGCCCCCCCAACACACCATATCTCCTGAAACATCTTCCCCAGCTATACAGACAGCCCCCCAACACACCATATCTCCTGAAACATCTTCCCCAGCTATACAGACAGCCCCCCCAACACACCATATCTCCTGAAACATCTTCCCCAGCTATACAGACAGCCCCCCCAACACACCATATCTCCTGAAACATCTTCCCCAGCTGTACAGACAGCCCCCCAACACACCATATCTCCTGAAACATCTTCCCCAGCTATACAGACAGCCCCCCCAACACACCATATCTCCTGAAACATCTTCCCCAGCTATACAGACAGCCCCCCAACACACCATATCTCCTGAAACATCTTCCCCAGCTATACAGACAGCCCCCCCAACACACCATATATCCTGAAACATCTTCTCCAGCTATACAAACAGCCCCCCAACACACCATATCTCCTGAAACATCTTCCCCAGCTATACAGACAGCCCCCCCAACACACCATATCTCCTGAAACATCTTCCCCAGCTATACAGACAGCCCCCCCCCAACACACCATATATCCTGAAACATCTTCCCCAGCTATACAGACAGCCCCCCGACACACCATATCTCCTGAAACATCTTCCCCAGCTATACAGACAGCCCCCCCAACACACCATATCTCCTGAAACATCTTCCCCAGCTATACAGACAGCCCCCCAACACACCATATCTCCTGAAACATCCTCCCCAGCTATACAGACAGCCCCCAACACACCATATCTCCTGAAACATCTTCCCCAGCTGTACAGACAGCCCCCCCCCCAACACACCATATCTCCTGAAACATCTTCCCCAGCTATACAGACAGCCCCCCCAACACACCATATCTCCTGAAACATCTTCCCCAGCTATACAGACAGCCCCCCCAACACACCATATCTCCTGAAACATCTTCCCCAGCTGTACAGACAGCCCCCCAACACACCATATCTCCTGAAACATCTTCCCCAGCTGTACAGACAGCCCCCCAACACACCATATCTCCTGAAACATCTTCCCCAGCTGTACAGACAGCCCCCCAACACACCATATCTCCTGAAACATCTTCCCCAGCTATACAGACAGCCCCCTCAACACACCATATATCCTGAAACATCTTCCCCAGCTATACAAACAGCCCCCCAACACACCATATCTCCTCAAACATCTTCCCCAGCTATACAGACAGCCCCCCAACACACCATATCTCCTGAAACATCTTCCCCAGCTATACAGACAGCCACCCCAACACACCATATCTCCTGAAACATCTTCCCCAGCTGTACAGACAGCCCCCCCCAACACACCATATCTCCTGAAACATCTTCCCCAGCTATACAGACAGCCCCCAAACACACCATATCTCCTGAAACATATTCCCCAGCTATACAGACAGCCCCCCCAACACACCATATCTCCTGAAACATCTTCCCCAGCTATACAGACAGCCCCCCAACACACCATATCTCCTGAAACATCTACCCCAGCTGTACAGACAGCCCCCCAACACACCATATCTCCTCAAACATCTTCCCCAGCTATACAGACAGCCCCCCAACACACCATATCTCCTGAAACATCTTCCCCAGCTGTACAGACAGCCCCCCAACACACCATATCTCCTGAAATATCTCCCCCAACTATACAGACAGCCCCCCCAACACACCATATCCCCTGAAACATCTTCCCCAGCTATACAGACAGCCCCCCCAACACACCATATCTCCTGAAACATCTTCCCCAGCTATACAAACAGCCCCCCAACACACCATATCTCCTGAAACATCTTCCCCAGCTATACAGACAGCCCCCCAACACACCATATCTCCTGAAACATCTTCCCCAGCTATACAGACAGCCCCCCAACACACCATATCTCCTGAAACATCTTCCCCAGCTATACAGACAGCCCCCCTAACACACCATATCTCCTGAAAAATCTTCCCCAGCTATACTGACAGCCCCCCAACACACCATATCTCCTGAAACATCTTCCCCAGCTATACAGACAGTCCCCCAACACACCATATCTCCTGAAACATCTTCCCCAGCTATACAGACAGCCCCCTCAACACACCATATCTCCTGAAACATCTTCCCCAGCTGTACAGACAGCCCCCCAACACACCATATCTCCTGAAACATCTTTCCCAGCTATACAGACAGCCCCCCAACACACCATATCTCCTGAAACATCTTCCCCAGCTATACAGACAGCCCCCCCAACACACCATATCTCCTGAAACATCTTCCTCAGCTATACAGACAGCCCCCCCAACACACCATATATCCTGAAACATCTTCCCCAGCTATACAAACAGCCCCCAACACACCATATCTCCTGAAACATCTTCCCCAGCTATACAGACAGCCCCCCCCCAACACACCATATATCCTGAAACATCTTCCCCAGCTATACAGACAGCCCCCCCAACACACCATATCTCCTGAAACATCTTCCCCAGCTATACAGACAGCCCCCCCCCAACACAACATATATCCTGAAACATCTTCCCCAGCTATACAGACAGCCCCCCAACACACCATATCTCCTGAAACATCTTCCCCAGCTATACAGACAGCCCCTCCAACACACCATATCTCCTGAAACATCTTCCCCAGCTATACAGACAGCCCCCCAACACACCATATCTCCTGAAACATCTTCCCCAGCTATACAGACAGCCCCCCCCAACACACCATATCTCCTGAAACATCTTCCCCAGCTATACAAACAGCCCCCCAACACACCATATCTCCTGAAACATCTTCCCCAGCTGTACAGACAGCCCCCCCAACACACCATATCTCCTGAAACATCTTCCCCAGCTATACAGACAGCCCCCAACACACCATATCTCCTCAAACATCTTCCCCAGCTATACAGACAGCCCCCCAACACACCAAATCTCCTGAAACATCTTCCCCAGCTATACAGACAGCCACCCCAACACACCATATCTCCTGAAACATCTTCCCCAGCTGTACAGACAGCCCCCCAACACACCATATCTCCTGAAACATCTTTCCCAGCTATACAGACAGCCCCCCAACACACCATATCTCCTGAAACATCTTCCCCAGCTATACAGACAGCCCCCCAACACACCATATCTCCTGAAACATCTTCCCCAGCTGTACAGACAGCCCCCCAACACACCATATCTCCTGAAACATCTTCCCCAGCTATACAGACAGCCCCCCAACGCACCATATCTCCTGAAACATCTTCCCCAGCTATACAGACAGCCCCCCCAACACACCATATATCCTGAAACATCTTCCCCAGCTATACAAACATCCCCCCAACACACCATATCTCCTGAAACATCTTCCCCAGCTATACAGACAGCCCCCCCAACACACCATACCTCCTGAAACATCTTCCCCAGCTATACAGACAGCCCCCCCAACACACCATATCTCCTGAAACATCTTCCCCAGCTATACAGACAGCCCCCCCAACACACCATATCTCCTGAAACATCTTCCCCAGCTATACAGACAGCCCCTCCAACACACCATATCTCCTGAAACATCTTCCCCAGCTATACAGACAGCCCCCCCAACACACCATATCTCCTGAAACATCTTCCCCAGCTATACAGACAGCCCCCCAACACACCATATCTCCTGAAACATCTTCCCCAGCTATACAGACAGCCCCCCAACACACCATACCTCCTGAAACATCTTCCCCAGCTATACAGACAGCCCCCCCAACACACCATATCTCCTGAAACATCTTCCCCAGCTATACAGACAGCCCCCCCCCAACACACCATATATCCTGAAACATCTTCCCCAGCTATACAGACAGCCCCCCAACACACCATATATCCTGAAACATCTTCCCCAGCTATACAGACAGCCCCCCCAACACACCATATATCCTGAAACATCTTCCCCAGCTATACAAACAGCCCCCCAACACACCATATCTCCTGAAACATCTTCCCCAGCTATACAGACAGCCCCCCAACACACCATATCTCCTGAAACATCTTCCCCAGCTATACAAACAGCCCCCCCAACACACCATATCTCCTGAAACATCTTCCCCAGCTATACAGACAGCCCCCCCAACACACCATATCTCCTGAAACATCTTCCCCAGCTATACAGACAGCCCCCCAACACACCATATCTCCTGAAACATCTTCCCCAGCTATACAGACAGCCCCCCCAACACACCATATCTCCTGAAACATCTTCCCCAGCTATACAGACAGCCCCCCCAACACACCATATCTCCTGAAACATCTTCCCCAGCTATACAGACAGCCCCCCAACACACCATATCTCCTGAAACATCTTCCCCAGCTATACAGACAGTCCCCCAACACACCATATCTCCTGAAACATCTTCCCCAGCTATACAGACAGCCCCCTCAACACACCATATCTCCTGAAACATCTTCCCCAGCTGTACAGACAGCCCCCCAACACACCATATCTCCTGAAACATCTTTCCCAGCTATACAGACAGCCCCCCCCAACACACCATATATCCTGAAACATCTTCCCCAGCTATACAGACAGCCCCCCCCCCAACACACCATATCTCCTGAAACATCTTCCCCAGCTATACAGACAGCCCCCAACACACCATATCTCCTCAAACATCTTCCCCAGCTATACAGACAGCCCCCCCCCCAACACACCATATCTCCTGAAACATCTTCCCCAGCTATACAGACAGCCCCCCCAACACACCATATCTCCTGAAACATCTTCCCCAGCTATACAGACAGCCCCCCAACACACCATATCTCCTGAAACATCTTCCCCAGCTATACAGACAGTCCCCCAACACACCATATCTCCTGAAACATCTTCCCCAGCTATACAGACAGCCCCCTCAACACACCATATCTCCTGAAACATCTTCCCCAGCTGTACAGACAGCCCCCCAACACACCATATCTCCTGAAACATCTTTCCCAGCTATACAGACAGCCCCCCAACACACCATATCTCCTGAAACATCTTCCCCAGCTATACAGACAGCCCCCCCAACACACCATATCTCCTGAAACATCTTCCCCAGCGGCTATCTGCACAGACAGCCCCCCCCACACACACCATATCATCCTGAAACATCTTCCCCAGCTATCACCAGACAGCCCCCAACACACCATATCTCCTGAAACATCTTCCCCAGCTATACAGACAGCCCCCCAACACACCATATCTCCTGAAACATCTTCCCCAGCTATACAGACAGCCACCCCAACACACCATATCTCCTGAAACATCTTCCCCAGCTATACAGACAGCCCCCAAACACACCATATCTCCTGAAACATCTTCCCCAGCTATACAGACAGCCCCCCCAACACACCATATCTCCTGAAACATCTTCCCCAGCTATACAGACAGCCCCCCAACACACCATATCTCCTGAAACATCTTCCCCAGCTGTACAGACAGCCCCCCAACACACCATATCTCCTCAAACATCTTCCCCAGCTATACAGACAGCCCCCCAACACACCATATCTCCTGAAACATCTTCCCCAGCTGTACAGACAGCCCCCCAACACACCATATCTCCTGAAACATCTTCCCCAACTATACAGACAGCCCCCCCAACACACCATATCCCCTGAAACATCTACCCCAGCTATACAGACAGCCCCCCCAACACACCATATCTCCTGAAACATCTTCCCCAGCTATACAAACAGCCCCCCAACACACCATATCTCCTGAAACATCTTCCCCAGCTATACAGACAGCCCCCCAACACACCATATCTCCTGAAACATCTTCCCCAGCTATACAGACAGCCCCCCAACACACCATATCTCCTGAAACATCTTCCCCAGCTATACAGACAGCCCCCCCAACACACCATATCTCCTGAAACATCTTCCCCAGCTATACAGACAGCCCCCCAACACACCATATCTCCTGAAACATCTTCCCCAGCTATACAGACAGCCCCCCAACACACCATATCTCCTGAAACATCTTCCCCAGCTATACAGACAGCCCCCTCAACACACCATATCTCCTGAAACATCTTCCCCAGCTGTACAGACAGCCCCCCAACACACCATATCTCCTGAAACATCTTTCCCAGCTATACAGACAGCCCCCCAACACACCATATCTCCTGAAACATCTTCCCCAGCTATACAGACAGCCCCCCCAACACACCATATCTCCTGAAACATCTTCCCCAGCTATACAGACAGCCCCCCCAACACACCATATATCCTGAAACATCTTCCCCAGCTATACAAACAGCCCCCCAACACACCATATCTCCTGAAACATCTTCCCCAGCTATACAGACAGCCCCCCCCCAACACACCATATATCCTGAAACATCTTCCCCAGCTATACAAACAGCCCCCCAACACACCATATCTCCTGAAACATCTTCCCCAGCTATACAGACAGCCCCCCAACACACCATATCTCCTGAAACATCTTCCCCAGCTATACAGACAGCCCCCTAACACACCATATCTCCTGAAACATCTTCCCCAGCTATACAGACAGCCCCCCCAACACACCATATCTCCTGAAACATCTTCCCCAGCTATACAAACAGCCCCCCAACACACCATATCTCCTGAAACATCTTCCCCAGCTATACAGACAGCCCCCCCAACACACCATATCTCCTGAAACATCTTCCCCAGCTATACAGACAGCCCCCCCCAACACACCATATCTCCTGAAACATCTTCCCCAGCTGTACAGACAGCCCCCCCAACACACCATATCTCCTGAAACATCTTCCCCAGCTATACAGACAGCCCCCAACACACCATATCTCCTCAAACATCTTCCCCAGCTATACAGACAGCCCCCCAACACACCATATCTCCTGAAACATCTTCCCCAGCTATACAGACAGCCACCCCAACACACCATATCTCCTGAAACATCTTCCCCAGCTATACAGACAGCCCCCAACACACCATATCTCCTCAAACATCTTCCCCAGCTATACAGACAGCCCCCAAACACACCATATCTCCTGAAACATCTTCCCCAGCTATACAGACAGCCCCCCCAACACACCATATCTCCTGAAACATCTTCCCCAGCTATACAGACAGCCCCCCAACACACCATATCTCCTGAAACATCTTCCCCAGCTGTACAGACAGCCCCCCAACACACCATATCTCCTCAAACATCTTCCCCAGCTATACAGACAGCCCCCCAACACACCATATCTCCTGAAACATCTTCCCCAGCTGTACAGACAGCCCCCCAACACACCATATCTCCTGAAACATCTTCCCCAACTATACAGACAGCCCCCCCAACACACCATATCCCCTGAAACATCTTCCCCAGCTATACAGACAGCCCCCCCAACACACCATATCTCCTGAAACATCTTCCCCAGCTATACAAACAGCCCCCCAACACACCATATCTCCTGAAACATCTTCCCCAGCTATACAGACAGCCCCCCAACACACCATATCTCCTGAAACATCTTCCCCAGCTATACAGACAGCCCCCCAACACACCATATCTCCTGAAACATCTTCCCCAGCTATACAGACAGCCCCCCCAACACACCATATCCCCTGAAACATCTTCCCCAGCTATACAGACAGCCCCCCAACACACCATATCTCCTGAAACATCTTCCCCAGCTGTACAGACAGCCCCCAACACACCATATCTCCTGAAACATCTTCCCCAGCTATACAGACAGCCCCCCCAACACACCATATCTCCTGAAACATCTTCCCCAGCTGTACAGACAGCCCCCCCAACACACCATATCTCCTGAAACATCTTCCCCAGCTATACAGACAGCCCCCAATACACACCATATCTCCTGAAACATCTTCCCCAGCTATACAGACAGCCCCCCCAACACACCATATCTCCTGAAACATCTTCCCCAGCTATACAGACAGCCCCCCCAACACACCATATCTCCTGAAACATCTTCCCCAGCTATACAGACAGCCCCCCAACACACCATATCTCCTGAAACATCTTCCCCAGCTATACAGACAGTCCCCCAACACACCATATCTCCTGAAACATCTTCCCCAGCTATACAGACAGCCCCCTCAACACACCATATCTCCTGAAACATCTTCCCCAGCTGTACAGACAGCCCCCCAACACACCATATCTCCTGAAACATCTTTCCCAGCTATACAGACAGCCCCCCAACACACCATATCTCCTGAAACATCTTCCCCAGCTATACAGACAGCCCCCCCAACACACCATATCTCCTGAAACATCTTCCCCAGCTATACAGACAGCCCCCCCCAACACACCATATATCCTGAAACATCTTCCCCAGCTATACAGACAGCCCCCAACACACCATATCTCCTCAAACATCTTCCCCAGCTATACAGACAGCCCCCCCCCCCCAACACACCATATCTCCTGAAACATCTTCCCCAGCTATACAGACAGCCCCCAACACACCATATCTCCTCAAACATCTTCCCCAGCTATACAGACAGCCCCCCCCCCCAACACACCATATCTCCTGAAACATCTTCCCCAGCTATACAGACAGCCCCCCAACACACCATATCTCCTGAAACATCTTCCCCAGCTATACAGACAGCCACCCCAACACACCATATCTCCTGAAACATCTTCCCCAGCTATACAGACAGCCCCCAAACACACCATATCTCCTGAAACATCTTCCCCAGCTATACAGACAGCCCCCCCAACACACCATATCTCCTGAAACATCTTCCCCAGCTATACAGACAGCCCCCCAACACACCATATCTCCTGAAACATCTTCCCCAGCTGTACAGACAGCCCCCCAACACACCATATCTCCTCAAACATCTTCCCCAGCTATACAGACAGCCCCCCAACACACCATATCTCCTGAAACATCTTCCCCAGCTGTACAGACAGCCCCCCAACACACCATATCTCCTGAAACATCTTCCCCAACTATACAGACAGCCCCCCCAACACACCATATCCCCTGAAACATCTACCCCAGCTATACAGACAGCCCCCCCAACACACCATATCTCCTGAAACATCTTCCCCAGCTATACAGACAGCCCCCCAACACACCATATCTCCTGAAACATCTTCCCCAGCTATACAGACAGCCCCCCAACACACCATATCTCCTGAAACATCTTCCCCAGCTATACAGACAGCCCCCCAACACACCATATCTCCTGAAACATCTTCCCCAGCTATACAGACAGCCCCCCCAACACACCATATCTCCTGAAACATCTTCCCCAGCTATACAGACAGCCCCCCAACACACCATATCTCCTGAAACATCTTCCCCAGCTATACAGACAGCCCCCCAACACACCATATCTCCTGAAACATCTTCCCCAGCTATACAGACAGCCCCCTCAACACACCATATCTCCTGAAACATCTTCCCCAGCTGTACAGACAGCCCCCCAACACACCATATCTCCTGAAACATCTTTCCCAGCTATACAGACAGCCCCCCAACACACCATATCTCCTGAAACATCTTCCCCAGCTATACAGACAGCCCCCCCAACACACCATATCTCCTGAAACATCTTCCCCAGCTATACAGACAGCCCCCCCAACACACCATATATCCTGAAACATCTTCCCCAGCTATACAAACAGCCCCCCAACACACCATATCTCCTGAAACATCTTCCCCAGCTATACAGACAGCCCCCCCCAACACACCATATATCCTGAAACATCTTCCCCAGCTATACAAACAGCCCCCCAACACACCATATCTCCTGAAACATCTTCCCCAGCTATACAGACAGCCCCCCAACACACCATATCTCCTGAAACATCTTCCCCAGCTATACAGACAGCCCCCTAACACACCATATCTCCTGAAACATCTTCCCCAGCTATACAGACAGCCCCCCCAACACACCATATCTCCTGAAACATCTTCCCCAGCTATACAAACAGCCCCCCAACACACCATATCTCCTGAAACATCTTCCCCAGCTATACAGACAGCCCCCCCAACACACCATATCTCCTGAAACATCTTCCCCAGCTATACAGACAGCCCCCCCCCAACACACCATATCTCCTGAAACATCTTCCCCAGCTGTACAGACAGCCCCCCCAACACACCATATCTCCTGAAACATCTTCCCCAGCTATACAGACAGCCCCCAACACACCATATCTCCTCAAACATCTTCCCCAGCTATACAGACAGCCCCCCAACACACCATATCTCCTGAAACATCTTCCCCAGCTATACAGACAGCCACCCCAACACACCATATCTCCTGAAACATCTTCCCCAGCTATACAGACAGCCCCCAACACACCATATCTCCTCAAACATCTTCCCCAGCTATACAGACAGCCCCCAAACACACCATATCTCCTGAAACATCTTCCCCAGCTATACAGACAGCCCCCCCAACACACCATATCTCCTGAAACATCTTCCCCAGCTATACAGACAGCCCCCCAACACACCATATCTCCTGAAACATCTTCCCCAGCTGTACAGACAGCCCCCCAACACACCATATCTCCTCAAACATCTTCCCCAGCTATACAGACAGCCCCCCAACACACCATATCTCCTGAAACATCTTCCCCAGCTGTACAGACAGCCCCCCAACACACCATATCTCCTGAAACATCTTCCCCAACTATACAGACAGCCCCCCCAACACACCATATCCCCTGAAACATCTTCCCCAGCTATACAGACAGCCCCCCCAACACACCATATCTCCTGAAACATCTTCCCCAGCTATACAAACAGCCCCCCAACACACCATATCTCCTGAAACATCTTCCCCAGCTATACAGACAGCCCCCCAACACACCATATCTCCTGAAACATCTTCCCCAGCTATACAGACAGCCCCCCAACACACCATATCTCCTGAAACATCTTCCCCAGCTATACAGACAGCCCCCCCAACACACCATATCCCCTGAAACATCTTCCCCAGCTATACAGACAGCCCCCCAACACACCATATCTCCTGAAACATCTTCCCCAGCTGTACAGACAGCCCCCAACACACCATATCTCCTGAAACATCTTCCCCAGCTATATAGACAGCCCCCCCAACACACCATATCTCCTGAAACATCTTCCCCAGCTGTACAGACAGCCCCCCCAACACACCATATCTCCTGAAACATCTTCCCCAGCTATACAGACAGCCCCCAATACACACCATATCTCCTGAAACATCTTCCCCAGCTATACAGACAGCCCCCCCAACACACCATATCTCCTGAAACATCTTCCCCAGCTATACAGACAGCCCCCCCAACACACCATATCTCCTGAAACATCTTCCCCAGCTATACAGACAGCCCCCCCCCCAACACACCATATCTCCTGAAACATCTTCCCCAGCTATACAGACAGCCCCCCAACACACCATATCTCCTGAAACATCTTCCCCAGCTGTACAGACAGCCCCCCCAACACACCATATCTCCTGAAACATCTTCCCCAGCTATACAGACAGCCCCCCCAACACACCATATCTCCTGAAATATCTTCCCCAGCTATATAGACAGCCCCCCAACACACCATATCTCCTGAAACATCTTCCCCAGCTATACAGACAGCCCCCCAACACACCATATCTCCTGAAACATCCTCCCCAGCTATATAGACAGCCCCCCAACACACCATATCTCCTGAAACATATTTTCCAGCTATACAGACAGCCCCCCAACACACCATATCTCCTGAAACATCTTCCCCAGCTATACAGACAGCCCCCCAACACACCATATCTCCTGAAACATCTTCCCCAGCTATACAGACAGCCCCCCCATCACACCATATCTCCTGAAACGTCTTCCCCAGCTGTACAGACAGCCCCCCCCCAACACACCATATCTCCTGAAACATCTTCCCCAGCTATACAGACAGCCCCCCCAACACACCATATCTCCTGAAACATCTTCCCCAGCTATACAGACAGCCCCCCAACACACCATATCTCCTGAAACATCTTCCCCAGCTATACAGACAGCCCCCCAACACACCATATCTCCTGAAACATCTTCCCCAGCTATACAGACAGCCCCCAACACACCATATCTCCTGAAACATCTTCCCCAGCTATACAGACAGCCCCCAACACACCATATCTCCTGAAACATCTTCCCCAGCTATACAGACAGCCCCCCCAACACACCATATCTCCTGAAACATCTTCCCCAGCTATACAGACAGCCCCCCCATCACACCATATCTCCTGAAACGTCTTCCCCAGCTGTACAGACAGCCCCCCCCCCAACACACCATATCTCCTGAAACATCTTCCCCAGCTATACAGACAGCCCCCCAACACACCATATCTCCTGAAACATCTTCCCCAGCTATACAGACAGCCCCCCCAACACACCATATCTCCTGAAACATCTTCCCCAGCTATACAGACAGCCCCCCAACACACCATATCTCCTGAAACATCTTCCCCAGCTATACAGACGGCTCCCCGACACACCATATCTCCTGAAACATCTTCCCCAGCTATACAGACAGCCCCCCCAACACACCATATCTCCTGAAACATCTTCCCCAGCTGTACAGACGGCCCCCAACACACCATATCTCCTGAAACATCTTCCCCAGCTATACAGACAGCCCCCAACACACCATATCTCCTGAAACATCTTCCCCAGCTATACAGACAGCCCCCAACACACCATATCTCCTGAAACATCTTCCCCAGCTATACAGACAGCCCCCCAACACACCATATCTCCTGAAACATCTTCCCCAGCTATATAGACAGCCCCCCAACACACCATATCTCCTGAAACATCTTCCCCAGCTATACAGACAGCCCCCAACACACCATATCTCCTGAAACATCTTCCCCAGCTGTACAGACAGCCCCCCCAACACACCATATCTCCTGAAACATCTTCCCCAGCTATACAGACAGCCCCCAACACACCATATCTCCTGAAACATCTTCCCCAGCTATACAGACAGCCCCACCAACACACCATATCTCCTGAAACATCTTCCCCAGCTGTACAAACAGCCCCCCCAACACACCATATATCCTGAAACATCTTCCCCAGCTATACAGACAGCCCCCCAACACACCATATCTCCTGAAACATCTTCCCCAGCTATACAGACAGCCCCCCAACACACCATATCTCCTGAAACATCCTCCCCAGCTATACAGACAGCCCCCCCAACACACCATATCTCCTGAAACATCTTCCCCAGCTATACAGACAGGAGCCCTATCCCCCATGCCCCACATAACAGAGCTTTGCTCTTGCCCCTGTTTACCTTTGCTGATGAAGCTCCCTCGTACACCTTCAGACTGGTCTCTAGTGCCTGCATATCCTGACCATCCCTGACCATCACAGAAACCTCATCTGCATACGCTGACACTTCTATGCATGTCAACACACCTGTCCAGCACACTCTCTGCAGTCTCCTGGGTAGCAAGCCCAAAAAAGGCTCAATGGCTAGTGTATATAATTGCCACGATAGAGGGCATCCTTGTTTAAAACTTCTTATGGATAGGGGGCAGCATTTTCACATTTGGATGAAAAGCGTGCCCAGAGTAAACGGCCTGCTACTCAGTCCCAGTTGCTAATATATGCATATTGAATGATGTCTTTGAGTATAACAGAACTCATATGGCAGGCCAAAACCTGAGAAAAATCCAACCAGGTAGTGGAAAATCTGAGGTTGGTCGTTTTTCAACTCATTCCCTATTGAAGATACAGTGGGATATGGGTAATGTTACACTTCATAAGGCTTCCACTAGATGTCAACAGTCTTTAGAACCTTGTCTGATGCTTCTACTGTGAAGTGGGGCCGAATGAGAGGGGAATGAGTCAGAGGTCTGCCAGCAGCCACGAGCTGACCATGCGCGTTCATATGAGAGGTAGCTCCCGTTCCATTTGCTTTTCTGAAGAAAAATACATTATGGACTTTATGGAACAAATCAAACATTTATTGTGGAACTGGGATTCCTGGGAGTGTATTCTGATGAAGATCATCAAAGGTAAGTGAATATTTATAATGCTATTTCTGACTTATGTTGACTCCAACATGGCGGATATTTTTTTGGCCTGATGGGTCTCTGAGCGCCATACTCAGATTATTGCATGGTGTGCTTTTTCCGTAAAGTTTTTTTTAAATCTGACACTGCGGTTGCATTAAGGAGAAGCATATCTTTAAATCTGTGAATAACACTTGTATCTTTTATCAATGTTTATTATGAGTATTTCTGTAAAGTGATGTGGTTTTGTGCAAATTCACGGGATGTTTTGGAGGCAAAGCCAAATGTAAACTGAGGTTTTTGGATATAAATATGAACTTGATCGAACAAAACATACGTGTATTGTGTAACATGCTGTCCCGGGAGTGTCATCTGATGAAGAATATCAAAGGTTAGTGATTCATTTTATCAATATTTCAGCTTTTTGTGACTCCCCACTTTGGTTGGAAAATCACTGTCTGCTTTCTGTGACTAGTTGCTGACCTAACATAATGATATGTTCTGCTTTCGCCAAAAAGCTTATTTGAAATCGGACACTGTGGTTGGATTAACGAGAATTGTATCTTTAAAATGGTGTCTAATGTTTGTATGTTTGAGAAAATGTAATTATGAGATTTCTGTTGATTGAATTTGGCGCCCTGCAATTTCATTGGCTGTTGGCGAGGGGTTCCGCTAGTCCTAGACAGGTTAATGTCTCGTGTCACCCAGACTGGCCTAATGAGCCGCCCTCCCACCTTGACCATACATGACGCCCCAGCATGCATCTTCACACAGGCCAAAAACCTTTCCCCAAACCCCAAACATCACATTAAACAGATACTCAAAAGCCTTCTCTTGATCTAAAGAGACCAGTCCAAAGTTCACATTAGAAACTCTCGACAAGTCCAACATGTCCCTGATTAAGAACAAGTTGTCCGTGATTGAGCGTCCCGGTACACAATATGTTTGGTCCTTATGTACTATCGAGTCCAGATGGGACTTCAGTCTGTTAGAGAGGACCTTGGCAAATATCTTGCAGTCCGCACAGAGTAATGCCACAGGCCTCCAGTTCTGAAGTTCACACAAGAGAGTCAGAGCAGCCCAAAAACGAATAAACTTCTCTCCCTTTTTCCTTTTCCACTTGACACCCTTCTCCTCCCCCCATAGTTTCTTCCCCTTCCCCACTATACTCTCCTCATCCACCATCTATAACCTGACTAGACCCAGCCTCATCTACACCACCATCTATAACCTGACTAGACCCAGCCTCATCTACACCACCATCTATAGCCTGACTAGACCCAGCCTCATCTACACCACCATCTATAACCTGAATAGACCCAGCCTCATCTACACCACCATCTATAACCTGACTAGACCCAGCCTCATCTACACCACCATCTATAACCTGACTAGACCCAGCCTCATCTACAGCACCATCTATAACCTGACTAGACCCAGCCTCATCTATAACATGACTAGACCCAGCCTCATCTACACCACCATCTATAACCTGACTAGACCCAGCCTCATCTACACCACCATCTATAACCTGACTAGACCCAGCCTCATCTACACCACCATCTATAACCTGACTAGACCCAGCCTCATCTACACCACCCTCCATAGCATGACTAGACCCAGCCTCATCTACACCACCATCTATAACCTGACTAGACCCAGCATCATCTACACCACCATCTATAACCTGACTAGACCCAGCCTCATCTACACCACCATCCATAGCAGGACTAGACCCAGCCTCATCTACACCACCATCTATAGACTGACTAGACCCAGCCTCATCTACACCACCATCTATAACCTGACTAGACCCAGCCTCATCTACACCACCATCTATAACCTGACTAGACCCAGCCTCATCTACACCACCATCTATAACCTGACTAGGCCCAGCCTCATCTACACCACTATCTCTAGTCTGACTAGACCCAGCCTCATCTACAACACCATCTATACCATGACTAGACCCAGCCTCATCTACACCACCATCTATAACATGACTAGACCCAGCCTCATCTACACCACCATCTATAACCTGACTAGGCCCATCCTCTGCTGTCCACATCTCATTTGCCCCTTGCTCGTTGATCTCAATTTCCTCCTCTGACGCTTGTACCCTCACCTTGTCTATGGCCTTGATGTGGGCATGCAAAACACTTAGGCCCCAAATCCCCACACTCAAAACACCATAGACTATCTGTGTTGGCAAACCCTGGGTAGAGCCGCTAGCCATGGCTCACTTTTAAATGTATATTTATCTGTTGCTCATTGTTAATCAGAAACATGAACACTTACACCTCCGGAATGAAATGGCATCTGCCTGAAAACCTGCCAACACGAAAACCGCTAGCAAACTTACCAAAACCACTCAGCTCTTTCCTGATTTGATAATCCGTAATAAACTGAGGCGAATTTGCGACTACCACCCTGGTCGAAGGGGTAGAAAAATGTGAAATTGGGACCAACACACCCCTTACGAATGTTCCACTAGCAATTAGCCTACCCACCAAAGATGCTCTTTTCATGAACACAACCACAGCTCTGTTCACTCTGGAAGAAGAATGGGTAAATTAAGCTTCTACCTGTTCACCGACCGCGAGCAGAACCTCCTCCACCTAAACTCCGTTCTCAGGAACACACCTGAATCCATGACGTAACCACAGCTCCTACCTGTTCACCGACCGCGAGCAGAACCTCCTCCACCTAAACTCCGTTCTCAGGAACACACCTGAATCCATGACGTAACCACAGCTCCTACCTGTTCACCGACCGCGAGCAGAACCTCCTCCACCTAAACTCCGTTCTCAGGAACACACCTGAATCCATGACGTAACCACAGCGTCTCCTCCGCGCTAGGCTGAGAAGCCGTTGCGCACACCACACCTTCCAAACCCCAGGAAAGTTACTCTGTCCTCTTCCACTCTGAAAAAACAGTGGATACTAAAACAAATAGTGCATTAACCCTCCACCGTAGAAAATAAAAATAGAAAAAAAAAGACAGAGGACAGAATCAATAAAAAAAAGTTAGGACAGAGTCCTCCACACTAGTGATGGGTCGTTTGCACAGAATGGAATATAATCGTGTGCTATCAGAATCCGCTGCACTTGACTCCAGGTTTAAAAAGTTAGCCTTCAGCGATGCCAGAGCGATTGATGAGACTCTTCACAGTATAACCTCAGCAGCAGGGAGGGACAGCCCCAGCAGTCATCTGGCTCAGGCACCAGGGCAACAGGAAGAAGAGGGAGGGACAGCCCCATCAGTCATCTGGCTCAGGCACCAGGACAACAGGAAGAAGAGGGAGGGACAGCCCCAGCAGTCAGCTGGCTCAGGCACCAGGGCAACAGGAAGAAGAGGGAGGGACAGCCCCAGCAGTCAGCTGGCTCAGGCACCAGGGCAACCGGAAGAAGAGGGAGGGACAGCCCCAGCAGTCAGCTGGCTCAGGCACCAGGGCAACAGGAAGAAGAGGGAGGGACAGCCCCAGCAGTCAGCTGGCTCAGGCACCAGGGCAACCGGAAGAAGAGGGAGGGACAGCCCCAGCAGTCAGCTGGCTCAGGCACCAGGGCAACAGGAAGAAGAGGGAGGGACGGCCCCAGCAGTCAGCTGGCTCAGGCACCAGGGCAACAGGAAGAAGAGGGAGGGACAGGCCCAGCAGTCAGCTGGCTCAGGCACCAGGGCAACCGGAAGAAGAGGGAGGGACAGCCCCAGCAGTCAGCTGGCTCAGGCACCAGGGCAACAGGAAGAAGAGGGAGGGACAGGCCCAGCAGTCAGCTGGCTCAGGCACCAGGGCAACCGGAAGAAGAGGGAGGGACAGCCCCAGCAGTCAGCTGGCTCAGGCACCAGGGCAACAGGTAGAAGAGGGAGGGACAGCCCCAGCAGTCAGCTGGCTCAGGCACCAGGGCAACAGGTAGAAGAGGGAGGGACAGCCCCAGCAGTCAGCTGGCTCAGTCACCAGGGCAACAGGAAGAAGAGGGAGGGACAGCCCCAGCAGTCAGCTGGCTCAGGCACCAGGGCAACAGGAAGAAGAGGGAGGGACAGCCCCAGCAGTCAGCTGGCTCAGGCACCAGGGCAACAGGAAGAAGAGGGAGGGACAGCCCCAGCAGTCAGCTGGCTCAGGCACCAGGGCAACAGGAAGAAGAGGGAGGGACAGCCCCAGCAGTCAGCTGGCTCAGACACCAGGGCAACAGGAAGAAGAGGGAGGGACAGCCCCAGCATTCAGCTGGCTCAGGCACCAGGGCAACAGGAAGAAGAGGGAGGGACAGCCCCAGCAGTCAGCTGGCTCAGTCACCAGGGCAACAGGAAGAAGAGGGAGGGACAGCCCCAGCAGTCAGCTGGCTCAGACACCAGGGCAACAGGAAGAAGAGGGAGGGACAGCCCCAGCAGTCAGCTGGCTCAGGCACCAGGGCAACAGGAAGAAGAGGGAGGGACAGCCCCAGCAGTCAGCTGGCTCAGGCACCAGGGCAACAGGAAGAAGAGGGAGGGACAGCCCCAGCAGTCAGCTGGCTCAGGCACCAGGGCAACAGGAAGAAGAGGGAGGGACAGCCCCAGCAGTCAGCTGGCTCAGACACCAGGGCAACAGGAAGAAGAGGGAGGGACAGCCCCAGCATTCAGCTGGCTCAGGCACCAGGGCAACAGGAAGAAGAGGGAGGGACAGCCCCAGCAGTCAGCTGGCTCAGACACCAGGGCAACAGGAAGAAGAGGGAGGGACAGCCCCAGCATTCAGCTGGCTCAGGCACCAGGGCAACAGGAAGAAGAGGGAGGGACAGCCCCAGCAGCTGGCTCAGGCACCAGGGCAACAGGAAGAAGAGGGATCAGATGGAGCAGAAGCACCAGCAGTAGTGCCACAAACGTCTGCTGTTTGGATGCGGTTTGACGAGAGAGCAACTGGGGATACAGCACGAAGGAATCCCTCAGCAGATGCCATAATGGAGGTCCGATCCTATTTGGAGGAGGCCCTCCTCCAAAGATCTGTAGATCCTCTGAGCTGGTGGAAGAACAAGGCCTCTGTCTACCCACGGCTTACTAAAGTCATGACAGGGAGACTCTGCATAGCGGCCACATCCGTTCCCTCGGAGAGGGTCTTCTCGAAAACGGGACAAATAATTACTGAGAGAAGAACCTGCATCAGCCCCTCGAAAGTGAAGCAGCTAGCATTTATGAATGCAAATCTCTCATAAAAGCTAAATATGGTCAGCATTGCTGTGTGCTGCTGGTTATAACATGGCAATAAAGAAGAGAGAGAAAAGAGGGACCAGTTTAATGTTTTAAATGGGATGCTGCAGTTTTGCAAAATGTTATTTATTTTTCTTTGATATGGTGCAATATTCTATTATTATGTTGTTCAGATTGTATTCGTTTTGAATGGTCAGATTTATATGCACTTTGTTTATATACATTAAAAAAACATTAAATGTGTATGTTTAATAGCATTCTTTATCATTACAAACCAATGCATTTTTAAATACATTGTGGTTAAGGTAGAGTATGATTTCAGTCAATAATTTAATTAGAATTGTTTTAATACCAATCAGAGTCAAACTATCGCAAACTGTTTGACAATTTTTTTTTAAAGAGCCGTTTGGGAGCCAAAAGAGCCGTCTCTTTTTGGTGAGCTGAGCCGGAATGCCCATCACTACTCTACACCAAACACTCAAACTCCAAAACACTCCCAGCATGCAGTGGAAGAGAGAGCGAGAGAGAGAGAGAGGGGGGAGGGGGGTAGATAGAGAGAGAAAGAAAGAGCAAAAGAGATACAGAGAGGGAGAGAGAGGAAGGAAGGAAGGAAGGAAGGATGGAAGGAAGGAAGGAAGGAAGGAAGGAAGGAAGGAAGGAAGGAAGGAAGGAAGGAAGGAAGGAAGGAAGGAAGGAAGGAAGGAAGGAAGGAAGGAAGGAAGGAAGGAAGGAAGGAAGGAAGGAAGGAAGGAAGGAAGGAAGGAAGGAAGGAAGGAAAAATAAGTAAATAACTTAGTGTCAGTATATGATTATAATATCCTTAAAGTGCTACTTTTAACTTAAAGTGTTACTTAGAAGTCTACTTCATTTAATAAATTAATATTATTGAATATTATCGTATGATTCATCATGTGGTGTTCCTGACATCTCATGTTGTCAATGTAAAGTGAACTGATGGACTGGAGCCAAGTCATTCTCCTCCATCACCGGTATGGATAAGAGAAATGAACATTAAAACTCCCTGTTCTGTCTCATAACCATTATCTAATGTCTCTACGGCAACATCACGTCTGATGGTGAAATACCTAGAGATAGTGACGACCACTCTGTCTCTACGGCAACATCACGTCTGATGGTGAAATACCTAGAGATAGTGACGACCACTCTGTCTCTACGGCAACATCACGTCTGATGGTTAAATACCTAGAGATAGTGACGACCACTCTGTCTCTACGGCAACATCACGTCTGATGGTGAAATACCTAGAGATAGTGACGACCACTCTGTCTCTACGGCAACATCACGTCTGATGGTGAAATACCTAGAGATAGTGACGACCACTCTGTCTCTACGGCAACATCACGTCTGATGGTGAAATACCTAGAGATAGTGACGACCACTCTGTCTCTACGGCAACATCACGTCTGATGGTGAAATACCTAGAGATAGTGACGACCACTCTGTCTCTACGGCAACATCACGTCTGATGGTGAAATACCTAGAGATAGTGACGACCACTCTGTCTCTACGGCAACATCACGTCTGATGGTGAAATATGTGTAAGAGTACACAGGTACTTTAAAACAACAGGTACGTTAGTAAGGAGAGTGGAATATGACGGATGATTCAGGTAATAATGGAACATGTAGGATTGAGGCATCAATCATGTGGATGATATGAAATATTTATCTATCAGGGTATATTTCCAGTGGTTAATACTGCTGATAAAGTTGAAGTCATTTATCCTCTGGGATGGTGGGATATGTAGTATATAATGTATCATGGTGGATGGTGGGATATGTAGTATATAATGTATCATGGTGGATGGTGGGATATGTAGTATATAATGTATCGTGGTGGATGGTGGGATATGTAGTATATAATGTATCATAGTGGATGGTGGGATATGTAGTATATAATGTCTAATGGTGGATGGTGGGATATGTAGTATATAATGTATCATGGTGGATGGTGGGATATGTAGTATATAATGTCTCATGGTGGATGGTGGGATATGTAGTATATAATGTATCATGGTGGATGGTGGTATATGTAGTATATAATGTATCGTGGTGGATGGTGGGATATGTAGTATATAACGTATCATAGTGGATGGTGGGATATGTAGTATATAATGTATCATGGTGGATGGTGGGATATGTAGTATATAATGTATCATGGTGGATGGTGGGATTTGAAGAGGAATGTGAAGCTTGTCATGTTGCAAGATGAGAGGGAGAGAAAGAGGGGAGGGCGAGAATGAGGAGAGGGAGAGAAAGAGGGGAGGGAGAGGGAGAGGAGAGGGAGAGAAAGAGGAGAGGAGAGGGAGAGAAAGAGGAGAGGAGAGAAAGAGGAGAAGAGAGGGAGAGACAGAGGAGAGGGAGAGAACGAGGAGAGGGACAGAATAGCACACCTACTTCAAAGAGAATGGCAAGATGTTGATGACGAGGGTTGATGGTGATGATGATGATGATGGTGCGACAATCGGCTGTCATGTTGATACTTCAACCTGTGGGATACACCCCTCTCTCCCTCTCTCCCTCTCCCCCCCCCCCTCTCTCTCTCTCCCCATCACTCCCCATCAAATCACTATAATTGCTCTGATAAGGAGGAAAACAAGAGAATAGAGAGTTTTTTGTTGTTGTCTTTTATCAAGAAAAACACCCTGCTTTTTCCTTTTACCCAACTGTACATCTGTAATTTGGCTTTAAAAGGCGGACATGCCCCTGACTGTGTCAAGTTTGGAAATAACATTACTGTGTCTGCAATGACGTGTGTCCTTATCCAAGCCCAGCTGAGCTGAGAGAGCCCGTGAGAACATCATAATACCGTATTAACCATCACTCCACACGAACTGAGAAGGGAATATGAGGGAGTGTGAGGGTCGGGGCAGGGTAACTGTGTGTGTAGCAGGGTCTGTGTGAGTGTGTGTGTGTTTGTGTGTGTGTGTGTGTGTGTGTGTGTGTGTGTGTGTGTGTGTGTGTGTGTGTGTGTGTGTGTGTGTGTGTGTGTGTGTGTGTGTGTGTGTGTGTGTGTGTGTGTGTAGCAGGGTCTGTGTGAGTGTGTGTGTGTGTGTGTGTGTGTGTGGCAGGGTCTGTGTGTGTGTGTGTGTGTGTGTGTGTGTGAGTGTGTGTGTGTGTGTGTGTGTGTGTGTGTGTGTGTGTGTGTGTGTGTGTGTGTGTGTGTGTGTGTGTGTGTGTGTAGCAGGGTCTGTGTGAGTGTGTGTGTGTGTGTGTGTGTGTGTGTGTGTGTGTGTGTGTGTGTGTGTGTGTGTGTGTGTGTGTGTGTGTGTGTGTGTGTGTGTGTGTGTAGCAGGGTCTGTGTGAGTGTGTGTGTGTGTGTGTGTGTGTGTGTGTGTGTGTGTGTGTGTGTGTGTGTGTGTGTGTGTGTGTGTGTGTGTAGCAGGGTCTGTGTGAGTGTGTGTGTGTGTGTGTGTGGCAGGGTCTGTGTGTGTGTGTGTGTGTGTGTGTGTGTGTGTGTGTGTGTGTGTGTGTGTGTGTGTGTGTGTGTGTGTGTGTGTGTGTGTGTGTGTGTGTGTGTGTGTGTGTGTGTGTGTGTTTTGCTATTGACAACCCCATAGTGTGTGTCACGATGGTTTGTAGAAACGGACCGCAGCGTTTATGTTTATTAAAGACGTGAAACTTTAGACAAAACACTCAACAATAAGCTACAAGGAACCGTGACGACAACACAAACTCAAAACATAAACAATATCCCATAACCCACAGGTGGAAAAAATGCTACTTAAGAAGGATCTCTAATTAGAGTCAACGATTACCAGCTGCCTCCAATTGGGAACCATACCAATACACTGACATAGAAATCACAAACTAGAACCCCACATAGAAAATATAAACTAGACTAACCCACCTAGTCACACCCTGACCTACTCTACCATAGAAAATATAAACTAGACTAACCCACCTAGTCACACCCTGACCTACTCTACCATAGAAAATATAAACTAGACTAACCCACCTAGTCACACCCTGACCTACTCTACCATAGAAAATATAAACTAGACTAACCCACCTAGTCACACCCTGACCTACTCTACCATAGAAAATATAAACTAGACTAACCCACCTAGTCACACCCTGACCTACTCTACCATAGAAAATATAAACTAGACTAACCCACCTAGTCACACCCTGACCTACTCTACCATAGAAAATATAAACTAGACTAACCCACCTAGTCACGCCCTGACCTACTCTACCATAGAAAATATAAACTAGACTAACCCACCTAGTCACACCCTGACCTACTCTACCATAGAAAATAAAGTCTCTCTGTGGTCAGGACTTGACAGTGTGCCACTCTCCCCGTCTCTCCCCAGTTTATTATAGAGGAAGACTCATACAAAGTTCCCTTCCTGTTTTACAGAGCGACCCGGGTGAAAAGGCTGTCTGAGTGGACCTCTGCATTATTCAATAGGGAATGAAAGTGGATGAGAGCAGAGGGAAGAATGGAGTAGGATGGCGCCCTTTAAATACTGATCTTAGATCAGATGGCGCCCTTAAATACTGACCTTAGATCAGATGGCGCCCTTAAATACTGATCTTAGATCAGATGGCGCCCTTAAATACTGACCTTAGATCAGATGGCGCCCTTAAATACTGATCTTAGATCAGATGGCGCCCTTAAATACTGATCTTAGATCAGATGGCGCCCTTAAATACTGATCTTAGGTCAGATGGCGCCCTTAAATACTGATCTTAGGTCAGATGGCACCCTTAAATACTTATCTTAGATCAGATGGCGCCCTTTAAATACTGATCTTAGATCAGATGGCGCCCTTAAATACTGATCTTAGATCAGATGGCGCCCTTAAATACTGACCTTAGATCAGATGGCGCCCTTTAAATACTGATCTTAGATCAGATGGCACCCTTTAAATACTGATCTTAGGTCAGATGGCGCCCTTTAACTTCTTGCAACTATAGGGGGTGCTGTTCCGCATTAGCATATTTTGGTCTCCAAATTAAACGGCCTATTGCTCAATTCTTGATCGTACAATATGCATATCCTTACTAATATTGGATAGAAAACACTGTCTAGTTTCTAAAACCGTTTGAATTATGTCTGTGGGTGACCCAGAACTCCCTCTACAGCAAAAATCCTGACATGACTTGCAAAGGTCTGAGAATTATCCTCTGATCTGGGTTCAGTTTTAAAGCCTGTGTATATCCTATGGCTGGAATTGAACTGCACCCGCCTTCCCCTGGATGTCAGTAACCAATGAGAAGTGGAATGGTCTGTCTGCGTAGCTGTCCGAGGTTATAAAGCCGGATGGAACGAGAGTACCTTTCTTTGTCTCGTTCGTCATGGCGCCTGGCAAGAAGTCAGGATGAAATTTTGGAACGCTCAGTTATCGACCAGAGATGTATCCGTCTGTAATTTAATTAAATACAGGTGTTAGAAACATCATAACGATGTTATTTGAAACCGATTTATATCAGTTTATGCGAGTATAGTGCTATTTTTCTGAATTTCCTTTGTATCTAGCTTGAGGATTTGGACATGTGTGTGCGACATAGCTAATGGTAGCAGCTAGTTCCAAAGGTGAAGAGGACGTTTTACAACAAAGCAACTATTCTTTTGAAGAAAAGACACATTGCCCAAGATACTGATGGAAGCTCGTCCAAAAGTAGGAACTATTTATGATGTTATTATGTATTTATGTGGAAAAATGTCATAGTGTTTGCGCGCCACTTTTGCAGGCACTGGTCTGGCTGCAACGCACACTATATGTCTAGTAACGTTAATTTTAAAAATCTAACATAGCGATTGCATTAAGAACTAATTTATCTTTCGATTGTTGTCCAACTTATATTTTTTAGTCAAGTTTATGAATAATATTTTTATAAGAATAGGCGCTAATCCAAAATGGCGCCGGCCAGAATACATGCAATGTTTGTAGTGATTACATAGTATAACCACGATTTGTGCTGCTAAATATGCACATTTTCGAACAAAAGCTATATGCATTGTGTAATATGATGTTACAGGTCTGTCATCTGATGAAGTATATCAAGGTTAGTCAAATTATATATCTTTTGTTGGGTTGTTACGATCGCTAACATTTACAGCTGGTAAATGCGGTTGTGATTCTGGCTATTGTGGTACGCTCATATAATGCTATATTGTGTTTTCGCTGTAAAACACTTAGAAAATCTGAAATATTCTCTGGATTCACAAGATCTGTGTCTTTCGATTGCTGTAGGCTGTCTATTTTTCTGAAGTGTTTTAGGATGATTCTTTTGGTAATTGACGTCGGTCTCTGTAATTATTCCGGCTGCTTCCAACGCTATTTCAGATTGCAGCTGCAATGTAGAACTGTGATTTCTACCTGAAATATGCACTTTTTTCTAACAAAAACTATCCTATACCATGAATATGTTATCAGACTGTCATCTGAAGAGGTTTTTTCTTGGTTAGTGGCTATCAATATCTTAGTTTAGCCGAATTGGTGATAGCACCTGAAGTAGTAAGAAACTGATGGAGTTAGAAAAGTGGTGTATTTTGCTAACGTGTTTAGCTAATAGATTTACATATTTTGTCTTCCCTGTAAAACATTTTAAAAATCTGAAATGGTGGCTTTATTCACAAGATCTGTATCTTTCATCTGGTGTCTTGGACTTGTGATTTAATGATATTTAGATGCTACTATCTACTTGTGAAGCTATGCTAGCTATGCTAATCAGTGTGTGGGGGGGTGGGGGGTGATCCCGGACCCGGGGTAGAGGCTCGTTAGAGGTTAAATACTGATCTTAGATCAGATGGCGCCCTTAAATACTGACCTTAGATCAGATGGCGCCCTTTAAATACTGATCTTAGCTCAGATGGCGCCCTTAAATACTGATCGTAGGTCGGTTTTGTGGTTTCCCCCATAATGGTAGGTGGTATATGCTTTTGTGATTGACCCCCCCTCCCCCCCACA